>NC_060124.1:37850419-38153449 GCF_021461395.2 Schistocerca americana
GGTGCAACCCTTCCGTTCGTAAATTGCTGCAGATTTCAATGCTGGGCTATCAACAAGTGTCAGCGTTGAATGGTTCGCACGCTGAACCATTCAACGAAACATCGTCGTTATGGGCTTTCGGAGCCGAAGGCCCACTCGTGTACCCTTGATGACTGCACGACACAGAGCTTTACGCCTCGCCTGGGCCCGTCAACACCGACATTGGACTGTTGATGACTGGAAACTTGTTGCCTGGTATCGTTTCAAATTGTACAGAGCGGATGGATGTGTACGGTACGGAGACAATCTCATGAATCCATGGACCCTGCATGTCAGCAGAGGACTGTTCAAGCTGGTGGAGGCTTTGTAATGGTGTGGGGCGTGTGCAGTTGGGGTGAGATGGGACCCCTGGTACGTCTAGATGCGACTACGACAGGTGACACGTATATAAGCGTTCTGTGTGATCACCTGTATCCATTCATGTTCTTTGTGCATTCCAACGAACTTGGGAAGTTCCAACAGGACAATGGGACACCCTACACTTCCAGAATTGCTACAGAATGAGTCCAGGAACACTCTTCTGAGTTTAAACACTTCCGTTGTCCACCAAATTCCCCAAACATGAAAATTATTGAGCGTATCTGGGACGCCTTGCAATGTGTGTTCAGAAGATATCTCTACCCCCTCGTATTAGGATTTATGGACAGCCCTGCAGGATTCATGGTGTCAGTTCTCTGCACCACTACTTCAGACATTCTTCGTACATTCATATTTAAATTTTATGATGGTGGGACATCAGCTGGTATAATTTTTATTAAAAATGTAACTCCTCCAGCTGTACTTAAGATTTCATATTTATTTGGCTACTAGTTTCGTCGTTGTGTCAACGCCATCTTCAGTCCCGTACACTTTGATGATATCAGTTGTGTGTGGCTGAGTACTAGAAGTCCGCGGTGAGACCAATGCGTGCTCCACACGGATGGCGGCAAGTAACTAGTGTAAACTTCAGACATTAGTCGAGTCCATGACACGACCTCCTGCGGCACTGGTGCGTGCTCGCGGAGTCCCTACACGATATTAGGCAGGTGCAACAGTTTCTTTGGCTCTTCGGTGTAATTTATCAGAATGCTAATTAGAATATTTGTGAACAAAAGAGTTAATAAAATGTGTTAGAAAGTGGGAGGGTAGTGATGAGTTCTAAACTATTATGAGGGTATCCTGAATAGAATAGAAAACTTTGTACCGCAAAGGAACATTTCAACCTGGATGGCAGTTCCTGCTGTTTATCCCTAAACTTTCTCAATGTTACTGGAAACCTATTGAATATGAATCCTGCTGAATAGTGCAAATTCTTCCGTGTAATACTTATGGAAGAGTTATCCAAGTAAATATCATTTTCCGTCTAGTGTTCACTGTATGAATGTGGCAGTTTCTTCTGAATGAGCCAATATTGTCACCATTGAATTTCATTGTGATGGACATGATGAAGCATACTATCATTGTTTAGAAATATTTATTCTGTCCCTCTTCAATCGTCATGATACCATTATGTTGACTGCCAAGGGTGCAGCATACTATCATTTTTCCCAAGCCAATATTCTGTCCCTCTTCAATAGTCATGACACTATTAAGTTGATTGCCAAGGGTGGAGCAACCTCTGAAGCAAGATAGGCTGAAAGTTGTTTGTTATATCAAGTGTCATATTTTACTTATATGTTACTTAAGAGGAATTTTTCCTGTGACATCTGTGCCAACAAGTCGACTATCTGTGCCGTCACTGCCGCTGCTGCTGCACTGGTTTGTCTTAACTAAGGTCTTTGCTGTCAACACTGACTCGGCCAATGCGAGTTAAGGGCGGCTCTGCCTACAACATGGCTCCCATGTTTGAAGATGAACAAAGCTTCTTCTTTCTGTGCTGTTTGGTGCTGGTTGTTCACCTCTTGTGTGTGTTACACTGCGGTAAGAAATATGCTGAATTAGGTTGAAGAGGTAGGAGAGTGACGTAACAATGCAGCCTGGATTTGCGAATTCGAGGTTACAGTGAGATTTGTGAACTACGTTTCTCTATGCATTTTACGAAGTTCAGTACAAACACTGCAATTAATTAAAAACCGACCAACACACCAGACATTTAGAACAAGCTGTTCATACCATATAGGTAACATGCAAAGGACCACCAATGAACATATTGAAAGAAATAGAACTGTATTTACATACACACAACTACCAGCTAAAATACTTAATGATTAGATCGTTCTAAAAGAAAAAAAATATCGAAAAATTTGTTGAAATTATCAATCAAGAAAGCGGATAGAGAAACAAAATATTACGAAACAACCACAGATTACACAAGACCACCAACGATACCACTAGCAAAGATTACCGAAGTTACAGCATAATAAACAAAACTTATTGTAACCACACAATGTCAGTGATACATCTGTCAAATAAACTGTCACATAATTACCACTCTAAAGAAAAGAAAGGCAGTCTGAAAATTGTGTGAGATACCAAGTCATATCTGGTATAATCAACCGGTATTATTCCAAGACTACTCATGGAGTATAATTAAAATAAAGAGACAGCGGCAGGACTGAGATAACGCATGCGTGTCAAACCCATCTGACGTATGTAACAAATTTTATAACAATATTTTCTAATTAATACCTATTTACAATTTTAGAATTATTGTTCCAAAATTATGTACCATCTAATTACACATAACCTGACGATGGCTATTTGCCGAAACAGGCTTACTGTAACGAATAAAACGATCTGACTTAGCAGCGTTTTTGGAACCGTAATTACCTTATGTTATTGTGTTATATGACCAATTGTCGTCGGCTTAAACACTTAATACAATTGAAAATGACTCGTAGTTGAGTGGAAATCGGTCATGGGAATAAAGTCACTGCATAATTGGCAACTTGAGTGGTTAATTTCAATAAAATAACGGAAGTTTACTAATATAGGAATAAACGTCTGTGTTAAGTATCGCCGAAACAAAATAAAGTGATTCAAATCAAAAATCTATTATGTTGTGTCAGCACAATGTTCCACAGCTGGGAACATTTTATACACTTTCAAATACCATTCTTTTCGGAATCATAATATCCATAAGCTGTATAAGTAATCACGCCAGTTGTTCGTGAGTGCCTCATGCTGTTTCAGAAACACTCAGTGTTCTTGATTCTCTAGATTCTAGCAATACTCCAGAGTTTTAATATTTTCGTTAATCTTCCATACATTTCGTTCTCTATGTACGAACTGCGCTAGTAATCCTAGTAACAGGATGACAAAGGAATCTCCTGTAGTGTCGTTGTGGAAACTGTTCTAGCATTTGCCAATGGCTGATGAAGATCATGCACCCCATTCCTTCAGAATACAAATTACAGTATTTTCCTGTAACAATGAGTCATTTTGCTCAGGTTCTCTGCAATTCCAGCATCCAACTAATAAAATAATGTGTGACAGTAATCCATCACCAGGTATTTAAGAAGTAGAATCTTTTAATCAAGCCCACCCCATTCCAGCATTTCATCCATACTCAACAGCAGCAGTGTTGATCTCCCCAGGATATAAATGGCAAAGTGCAGAAGTATAGTTGAAAACTGTTCCATTTAAACGTTCTTTTGATGTATCATACCACAGAATGTCTGTACTGAACGAAGTACGACACTGCTGCAAACAATGTATTACCAAACCAGTTCGTAAACAGTCGATGGCAGTATGAATGGCAACTTTGGCCAAATGAAACATCAAACACAATACAAGCGCACATCAAACGCTATCATAATAGTCGTACTGTTTAAGTGCACCGTCCTAGCTTGAAAAGCAAGCTGAATCCAAATATAATCAAACTGACTTTTTAGGGTCGATCTTCTGACACAGCGGCTAGTCTGATATGCGTGTATAAAATGTGTGTGGGTGAAGTTGAAGATAACTCCAAAATCATCTTCCGCCAATCATTGGTTTCTGTGTCTATGGTCTGTGAAGTGTTGTCGCCGTCACATCGTGTTGGTCATCAGGACATCTTGTGTCTCTTTCGCATCAATGTACTTTTGAAGGGAACAAATTCGAGTTTGTTCTGTACTGTTCTTGAGATTTTACGAATTTTCTTGAATGCTAACGTGTGTTTTCGAATATTCTTAAATATTCTACATTATAACGTGGAAACGACACATATCATATTGATCCACACTCGGTCAAAATCGTTTACACCTTTGACTTGTTCTACTTAGTATACACATAGTATACTATGCACAAATGTACCCGCTTATAGAGAGAAGCTATGTAAGTAAAGAATGATCGTGCAAGCTAGCAATTTCAGGAACAAAAATGATGTACGAGTAAATGAACAAATAAATTAGCGAATAAGTAGTATAACAGCAGGAGAAGAGCAAGATATCAAATCCGTTTATACAACCAAATCTAAGTTGTAAACTTATATACATAATTCCTAAATTCGCTCAGTGTTCCCGGTAAGCGCTGGCAAAACTGCTTCTAAACAACAAGACAGGAGCGGAAACATTAACCTTAAACGAAACGGGCAAGTAAGTATTCATATCACGAACTCCAATATCTAACCATTCAGCTTTAAAAGGCTCAAATATGCGATAATATGTGCGTTAAGTATGACTATCAAATAAGGACAAGCAAAAACATTCCTTTGTTGCGAAGTGTATTTATAAGAATCGCGTGTCTTGCGCGTAAGACTATTGGTAGCTTTCTATTGGCTTGGACAACCACGAATTTTATTCGTCTTCGCACTTGAAAACAACATGTTCATGTATCTACAACAATATAATTTGAATAAATTACATGCTATACAAGTGAGATGATTAATTGCACATTTTTCCCAGTTCTGAAAACAAGTGGAAAATGGAAGACCAAACGAAGCAGGTACTTTTCAGCTGGTTTAAAATAAAAATAAATTCGTCATATCATGAAACCATTGGGCCCCGTATGGTGGGATAACCGTTAGGACAGAGAGAGTCAAAGTGGTCCTCTGCGTTTCAAAATCGCTAAAACAGTTGATGGATGTGGCATGTTGCCCTGATAACGGCTTGCAGGGGCAACAAAAAACTGATCTGCAATGTTTTGTATAGCTATTTGGTGAATTTAAAAATTTAGCACGCTATCCTAATTTACGCATTAAGAGGTTTACTCTTACATTAAAGGTTTAACACAAAAAGTCACTTATTAAAGTTACAGACTGTATATACAGGGCTATTACAAATGATTGAAGCGATTTCATAAATTCACTGTAGCTCCATTCATTGACATATGGTCATGACACACTACAGATACGTAGAAAAACTCATAAAGTTTTGTTCGGCTGAAGCCGCACTTCAGGTTTCTGCCGCCAGATCGCTCGAGAGCGCAGTGAGACAAAATGGCGACAGGAGCCGAGAAAGCGTATGTCGTGCTTGAAATGCACTCACATCAGTCAGTCATAACAGTGCAACGACACTTCAGGACGAAGTTCACCAAAGATCCACCAACTGCTAACTGCATTCGGCGATGGTATGCGCAGTTTAAAGCTTCTGGATGCATCTGTAAGGGGAAATCAACGGGTCGGCCTGCAGTGAGTGAAGAAACGGCTGAACGCGTGCGGGCAAGTTTCACGCGTAGCCCGCGGAAGTCGACGAATAAAGCAAGCAGGGAGCTAAACGGACCACAGCCGACGGTTTGGAAAATCTTACGGAAAAGGCTAAAGCAGAAGCCTTACCGTTTACAATTGCTACAAGCCCTGACACCCGATGACAAAGTCAAACGCTTTGAATTTTCGGCGCTGTTGCAACAGCTCAAGGAAGAGGATGCGTTCAGTGCGAAACTTGTTTTCAGTGATGAAGCAACATTTTTTCTTAATGGTGAAGTGAACAGACACAATGTGCGAATCTGGGCGGTAGAGAATCCTCACGCATTCGTGCAGCAAATTCGCAATTCACCAAAAGTTAACGTGTTTTGTGCAATCTCACGGTTTAAAGTTTACGGACCCATTTCCTTCTGCGAAAAAAACGTTACAGGACACGTGTATCTGGACATGCTGGAAAACTGGCTCATGCCACAACTGGAGACCGACAGCGGCGACTTCATCTTTCAACAGGATGGTGCTCCACCGCACTTCCATCATGATGATCGGCATTTCTTAAACAGGAGACTGGAAAACCGATGGATCGGTCGTGGTGGAGATCATGATCAGCAATTCATGTCATGGCCTCCACGCTCTCCCGACTTAACCCCATGCGATTTCTTTCTGTGGGGTTATGTGAAAGATTCAGTGTTTAAACCTCCTGTACCAAGAAACGTGCCAGAACTGCGAGCTCGCATCAACGATGCTTTCGAACTCATTGATGGGGACATGCTGCGCCGAGTGTGGGAGGAACTTGATTATCGGCTTGATGTCTGCCGAATCACTAAAGGGGCACATATCGAACATTTGTGAATGCCTAAAAAAACGTTTTGAGTTTTGTATGTGTGTGCAAAGCATTGTGAAAATATCTCAAATAATAAAGTTATTGTAGAGCTGTGAAATCGCTTCAGTCATTTGTAATAACCCTGTATATACTTTGAAGCAGCATAACTCACTGCGCGAAAAATGACTCGGACTACACGGATCAGTCATAACATTATGACCACCTGGCTAATAGTCGGTACGTCTACGTTTCGCTCGGATAACAGCGGCGAAGCGTCATAGCATGGAAGCAATGAGGACATGGAAGGTCATTCGAGGAAGGTGGCAGCACATCTGCACTCTCAAGTTACCAAATTCCTGTGAATTCCTGGAAGGAGGGTGATGAGCGCACGCTACATGCTTTCGGTCGGGTTCATATCTGGTGAGATGGGGGGCCTGCACATCAACTGGAGCTCGCCATTGCGTTCCTCGAACCACTCCTGGACTTGTGACATGGCGCATTACCATGTTGAAAAATGCCTCTGCTGTTGTGGAGGGGTGTACGTGGTCTGCAACCAGTCAACGATACCCCATGGCCGTCGTGGTGCCTTGCACGAGCTCCACTGGACTCATAGATGCCCACGTGAATGTTCCCCAAAGCATCATGGAGCTGCTACCAGCTTATCGCCGTTCTGGAGAACAGGAGTCAAGGAACTGTTCCCCTGGAAGACGGCGGATTCGCGCCCTCCCATAGGCATGATGAAGAAAGTATCGGGGTTCATCAGAACGTGCAGTGCTCTGCCACTCCTCCAAAGTCTAGTGCCAATGGTCACGTGACCATTTCAATCGTAGTTGCCGATGTCGTGATGTTAACATTGGCCCTTGCAAGGGTCGCCGGCTGCGGAGGCCCATCGTTAGCACCGTTCGGTGCACTGCGAGAGGAGAACACACTGGGAGATACCATGTCAGTCTATTTGCTTTGGTCGCCAGGGATCTATACTGGCAGCATAAAAGACGACGAATGTAAATAAACGGCAATAAAAAAAGATCCCAATACCCACGAACAGCCCTCCTCTGCTACACGTACATCCATCTCCAGTAGAGAATCACCGCCCACACCAAGCCACGCTAGACAGCGCCTCGTAACCAGTGTCAGAAGGACGTCGGAAGATGAAGATAACGATCGACCGAAGACAGCAATTAATTCCATGGTTGTGTAGCAGGGATCAAACGAAACTGTATGGTTCCAAAGACCTTCTCAAGTCTCAAACATCTACGATGCATATATGCAAACTGAAACGACGAATGAAAATTTGTACTGAGGCCAATATTCGAATCCTCACTAGCTAGATGGGCTAACAACTACGCCACTCTGCCACATTGGGAAATGCATAACTGCGCGGACTACCCTAACACGCCTCCCTCTTCAATCCAAATTCCCATTGATGCCTTAACCCACTTGAAATTTCCCTAAACTCAAAGAGCATGTGCCAGGGGGCATAGCGGTTAGCGTATCTGAGAGACCCGGATTCGAATCCTGCCTTAGTACAAACATTCATCCGTTGCATCAGTCTGCATACATAGAAAGCAGAGGTTGGAGATTTTGAAATGGAACCATATAGTAGTTCCCTTTAATTAAAGCGCCTATGCCTAGGTTTTAGGCAAGCCCTCCCCCCCCGCCCCCCCCCCCCCCCCCCCCGCGCCAGAACCCAGTGCCCCAGAGACTCAGGCGTGAGACCGTGAGAAATCTGGGTTACCCTGAAAACAGTAGTTGCATTTTTTAAGAATAAGCCAAAATAGCCAAAAGATTTTATTTTAAATACGAATTGTATAGAATAAATGTTTTACAGTGATTAAGGACATTAGGAGTAACATGTATATTGTTAACATGTATACCACTAAAGATAGTCATGATGTAGGATCTAAAGTCATGGCTACTAAGTCAGGACAACGAGGAGATGGAAAAAAATGTGACCCCAGGGAAAACAGTTAAAGGTAGTACTTACAAGGGAACCTCCCCATCGCACCCCCCTCAGATTTAGTTATAAGTTGGAACAGTGGATAGGCCTTGATAAACTGGACACAGATCAATTGAGAAAACAGGAAGAAGTTGTGTGGAACTGTGAAAAAATAAGCAAAATATACAAACTGTGTAGTCCATGGGCCACATAGGCAACATCATGGAGACCGGCCGCTTGGGAGCCCCGTGGTCCCGTGGTAGCATGAGCAGCTGCAGAACGAGAGGTCCTTGGTTCAAGTCTTCCCTCGACTGAAAATTTTACTTTATTTTTGCATAGTTATTATCTGTCCGTTCGTTCATTGACGTCTCTGTTCACTGTAATAAGTTTAGTGTCTGCGGTTTGCGACCGCATCGCAAAACCGTGCGATTAGTAGACGAAAGGACGTGCCTCTCCAATGGGAACCGAAAACATTTGATCGCAAGGTCATAGGTCAACCGATTCCTCCACAGAAAAACACATCTGATATATTCTGTACGACACTGGTGACGGCATGTGCGTCACATGACAGGAATGTGTTGTCGACCCACCTAACTTGTACACTTGGCGAATGGGTAAAAAGATTCTTCTACTTGCACGATTTAGGTATTTTTGTGGATGTGATAATCACTCCCAAAAAAGTGATGAAAACATAAGTGTTTGTCACATAAACTGAAAATAAAAAATTAAACTTTTCACTCGATGGAAGATTTGAACCAAGGACCTTTCGTTCCGCTGCTCAGTTTACCACGAGACCACAGCGCTCCTGCGCTTCCGGTCTCCTTGATGTTGCGTATCTTCCCACGAACTACTCAGTTTGTATATTTTGCTTATTTTTTCACAGTTCCACACAACTTCTTCCTGTTTTCTCAATTGATCCGTGTTCAGTTTTTCAAGGCCTATCCACTGTGCCAACTTATAACTAAATCTGAGGGGGTTGCGATTGGGAGGTTCCCTTGTTAGTTCGATGAGAAAAAGTTGCGCCATGGTATAGCACTGATAAAGTAGAACAATAATAAGGAGACGCAACGGTATTGTTTGGTTAGGTTTTACTGTCTCCACGTCATGCAGTATTGTTCCAAGACAGCAAAACTGCTGCAGTGCCACAAGGACGCGAGATGCTTCACTGGCCACGACGTCGTCAGTTAAATCGCTCCAGGTCCCTCGAGAAACAAAGTTCATAATGGCTGTAAATCATCAACAATGGGCGACCAAGCGAAAGATGTGACGTAGCGGCAAAGTCTACTAGATATTAGGAAAATACGTGGAACTAAAGGAATTAAATGAATTTTTGTGTGTACTCTAGAGGTGGGGTTAGTGTAGCACCGGTGACTAGGAAAATTACAGGATTGTTGTCCATCGTAGGTGGATGATGTAGCGCCTGTATCTGCTGTAGCTCTTGGAGTGGGAACAATGGATAAGTCTCTCAGAGTGAAGATACTAATAAAGATTTAATGAAAAGAGTAATACGTTATGAAACTTTGGGTAGATTCCCAACACACATATCTCGGGAATGCGACCAAAGCAAGATTTCCAAGGATGTTTTATTGTTTTAAGCCTCTTCTTCTGAATTGCTGAGCTGTAAAAATACTGTGTTAAAGGAGAACATGCAAAACGAAAACCTTACGCAGGGCAGAAACGGAAAACAGCAAGACAGTGCACAGACCATTCAGTTCGTGTAGGTCAGTTTTATTCCCTGTAGGTTAATGAAGGGCTTAGCCCACAGTATGTGCGTTATGTTTAATAGTCGTTAATGATAATAGTAAGTTATTAGTGTAAACTTGTAGAGGATAATAAGGGAAGGAGAGGAAAGGAGCAAATCAGATCGCAGTGTCAGGACGCAACCAAATTAGCTACAGCTACATCTGAGTCTTTACACATACCCCGCAAGCCATCATACAGTTTGTGGGGGTATCACGCTGCACTACAGCGTTGGAACACTCGGTTACAGGTAGTACTTACTGGAGATAATTTTCCGAAAAATTCTGTTTGTGGTTGAAACGTTGTTTTGTTCAAAGGTTCACAAATATCACCTTAGTGATCTGTCTTTCAGAGTCATCCACTATGTACTAGGTGACCAAGGGTATTCCTTTTGAACTAGATCCTATCTGTTATGGACAAAACACTCACCTACTTTGTATGTCGCTCAAAGAAACTTCCCTTTAATATCGTAAACGTGTGGCATACCGGCATGTAGCTCTTAAAAAATCTTCGTTCATAAACGCCATCATTCGGCATTATCTCATCTTAGGTATCAATATACGTCACGTGTAATTCTTTCGGACGTCAACAATATGCTTTGTTTCGGTGGTGCTGATATGTTTAGAATGTTCCACTCTTATGTCACGTAGGCCCGAGTCCTTGCGATTTTTGGTTCTATTATTGCTAAAGTTACTTAATACGGCAATAAGACATTAAAGATGATTGTTGCTTCAAATGATAAGTCAACGACGTGAAAATGACATCTGAGCTTAATATTCATGTAACGAACACAGAGTCAATAGCAACAATGCATTTTTTACTGCATAAACTAAACATTTTTGGTTAAGCGTCTATTACCAAAGCATTTGTAAAACAGCTGACTGCAAAGAAGAGGCTCAGATGAAAAAGGGAGAAAAAAATCTGCTCCAACAACCAAAGCAGTCACGTAATGTGAGCTAAAGAGCTCACTTTTACACTATTCCCTACAGCACAAGCCGTTTATGCTTGAAGGCTATTACCTATATTATGCATACCCACTGTCTGGTTCGGTTTGTAATAGGCGATGGTGCTTCTGTTATGGTCTGAGCCGTAAGCTCTTGGTTATAGTGGGTTCTACTGCCTTATTGGAAGGATGAAATCTACAAGAATAGTTTACGTTATCAGTCAACGTTGTATTTAGAATTAAAATATGGTGAATGAGGTATGTGGAAACACCGCGATCAGGCCCAGAAGACCATACGATAGTCGACCGACCGCCGTGTCAACCTCAGTCATTCGTCATCGGATGCGACACAGAGTGCATGAGGTCACGACACCGCGTTCCTGGGTGTTTCCAATATTTCGACCTCTCAGTCAGGTAGCTCCTCAGTTGGCTTCACGAGGTTGAGCACACCGCAGTCCAGTCCTCTCATTAAGAAAAAAATCCCTGGGATTACAGGGAATCATCCACATGAGGGTCTGTCGCTTTGACCACTCGGCTACGAAGGCAGACTGTTTAGAGATTAATAACCTAATAGAAGCATACTTAGTGCAAGGAAAATGCCGTTGTGGGATGAAAGGTGGACACACTCCAGAAATATTTATGTGCAGCTGCTCATAGTACAGGTTCGGCCGGAAGGATTATTTATGACTGTTCAAGAGAGGAGAGTTTGTTAAGAAAATCTCCTTGAACCACGTCAAGCGATTTGTAGCCTGTTGTGCTGTCTTATACAAGCGTGACCGAGCAGATAATTGGACACAATTTGTCTGCTCCAGTAATCTAACGGCCTAACGCCGCACCTCTTTCCTCTGCACACAATTAGATAGCGCAACGTGAGTTTCTTAGAAGAGAGGCATATCGCTGCAATTTCCGCTGGTACGCTCCGGCCAAGGCGAGCCGGACCGGGCGATGGTGTCCGTCGATGTTTATCTGAGCGTACCAGAACCGGTCGCGCCTTAAATCGCACCTAATCTTCGAAAGCTCCCCGCGCAGCCCGTTCCCATATCGCACATAATGGCCGGCTACCGACAGCGCTTTCCCAACTCTTGCGACTCCGCTCTGGTCTAGTTTTGCAGTGCCTCCTTCAGCCATTGTTCTCGTGGGATGTGGAGCCCACGGGAAACGAGCGATGCAATCCCCGAGTTACATCAGCTGTGGGCATTCTTTCGTGCAGAGAGGACGGTAGAAGGTAGGCAAGCTCTTGCTGGTCGTCCTGCTCCTACCCTCCCTTCCCAGATGCTAGTAGCTTGATGTGAGGACAATCAAGTCTGTATGGTGACAGGCATGAATAGAGCGCGCAAAATGCCGTGGCCGCTAGATAGGCAGTCGGCAGGGGAAGTGTAAGGAGAGCGGCAATGGAGGGGGCGTCGCTCAGATCGCTATACGTCCTAAATTGAAGCCCACGCTCACATTTTTGGAAATATTAAGTGGGCCCCTCCACGCCCCTCCTATGGTGACCAGTCAAAACGATCTACTGTCACTTCTGCTTTCGTTAGTATCTACAAAGAATTCCGCCGAAAATGCAGCGATTAATTCTCGCATGGCTTGTTAACTATGTGCAACTTTCAAAGAAGCGTCATGAGTGGCGAATTTTGAGTAAAACCTACACATTCCTCTGGTTGCCATAACAAAATTTCTTCTTTTGCCAAAACAAAGTGGAGTTTACACTGTCTTACCTCACCAACATTTTGTGCAGACCAACTGCGAGAGAATCCTGAAACAGTGGTTTATTAAGTTTGTTAAGTGAGGAACTCAGGAAAAGTAAGGTCAATAGCTTATGAAACCACAAACTGGGAACAAAAAAAAAAAAAAAAGAAAGTATAATATCTTCACATATGTTGTTCCAAAACCCATAGCATTTCTCGTTTCACCAGCTATCGATGGCCCTTAAAATTTACGTTCTTTTACCGAAAAAGCCTGTAGTAATTGGACTAATACGGTAGACAATAAAGTTTTACGTAATAACGATATGATAAAATACTCTCTTCTCTGCGTGCTGTCATTTGCCTAAATCTCATTTCGATATCTGAAAACGTTTATGAAACATGAGGAATTTTGTGGATATTTCCCTTTGGCTTTATCACTGGCGCGGCGCGGTCGTAAATCAGTGTGCTACATAAGATCAATTTTCTCGAGGTTGGTGACAGACAGATAGCTCTACCTAAAATTCAATATGTTAGCTAAATTTCATATGCAGCAACATATTGTCTAATTGCATCAAACGCAAAATCATAGCGACCTCTACTTTTCATTGCACACTTTTCCGAATTTCGCGAAGTGTCTTACTTTCACGTAAATATCGCAATAACTATTACCATCAACGAAATGATGGGCACATTATCGCGAACCTGACATATGAAGTTATAAGTAAAGTAAAAATGAATGTTTTTACCGAATAGTTTCTGTAAAATCGTTTGAGAAAGATTGCAGGGTGTGCGCCTCAATTCTGTCAACCCTGGCCGGCCGAAAAGTGGGAAACACTTGTCGACCTCCCCTTCCGAACAAACGTATGAACTCGTCCAACGCTTTGGACGAATACTGTTCACTGCACATCGGCCATCGTATTCCGCACGAGCTATACTAGGTGGTTATAATTAACCTTTACCTGTTTCAGCTAGTGTAGAAGCAAAAGTATTTACCGTATGAGTACCCAACTTCATAGGAATTATTTTCAGACTGTAAGCTGCAGGATTTGCGTCGTCAGGTGTGTTAGTGTCGTGACTTGCCGTTAGGCACCGCTACAGATACGGCGACATAAGATTGAAGCACAAGCGCCATTATGCAGCGCAGTTGGAAACAGTCAACATGGGTCTGGACGGGCTGAGCAACGCATTACTCGGAAAGTAGTTCTATCAGAACAACAATCATTGTGCTGCTACGAGCATCGACGTATTACAGTGATACGGAGAGGACCTCTTTCCCCATCAGGGCTGAAGAACAGTATTCGAGAGTTTGAATTACCTGGCGATTTGTATTGCTCCTAGGAGAGGTCGATGGCTAATTGCGCCACAAACTGTTGAAGAAGTTACTGTTGCCATGGCTAAGAATGTTGGGCGCAATGTGCAATCATCAAGTAGTGCATGATCTTTGTCACGACAGCATAACATACCGTGGTCGACCGTTCGAAAAGTGCTGCGAACGATTGTGAAATGGTATCCTTACAAACCTCACAATATTCACCAACTTTTGCCGCGTGACGCAAACATTCGAGTACGTAAACGTTGCAAATTTTATCTAATCTTGTGGAAATTGAAACGTGTTTCTTTCAATGGTTTATTCGTTATTTCTCTTCCGTATGACCTTACAAATGTATCCGTAAAGTTTGCCTGTCCTACGATCACTAGTTTTTCTTGGAGGCCTTCTCAAACAGCGAAAGTTTAGCTATAACCACTTTATAAAAATTTCAGTGCTTAAAACATCGGTGTTCCATCGACGGGAATCGAAAGTATTATGCCATGAACACAATAACTGAATGGTTCTAACCTGATACTCTAATACTTCCGCCGGCCGCTGTGACCGAGCGGTTCTAGGCGCTTCAGTCTGGAACCGCGCTATTGCTACGGTCGCAGGTTCGAATCCTGCCTCGGGCATGGATGTGTGTGATGTCCTAAGGTTAGTTAGGTTCAAGTAGTTCTAAGTTCTATGGGACTGATGACCTCAGATGTTAAGTCTAATAGTGCTCAGAGCCATTCTCCAATACTTCCACGACTGTGCGGCATTGTGGGGTGTTGGTTGTGGTCGGACCATACCCCTACGATGGACAAAACCAGATCATGGTGCCCAACAGAATGAGGGACCACGCCACGTGATCATGCAAATTAACTGAAAACCGATGTGCAGCGGAAAACATGTTATTTAAATAATTATTACTAAGGGCGCCATATTAAGCACGAAACAAATGGGTGCTACACCACTCACATAGACATATTAATGGGAGGACGGATCTTCTGGCTGTGAATTGAAACAAATAGACACTATCACAAACAGATTTACTGAATTTTAACGTGAAATTTATACACTGACGTCTTAAAACGAACCACTGATAATGGGATAAGGACATACAAATCAGAGTATAGGCTTGGCGCCGCCGGGGTGGCCGAGTGGTTCTAGGCGCTACAGTCTGGAACCGCGCGCCCGCTACGGAGGCAGGTTCGAATCCTGACTTGGGCATGGATGTGTGTGATGTCCTTAGGTTAGTCAGGTTTAAGTACTTCTAAGTTCTAGGGGACTGATGACCTCAGATGTTAAGTCCCATAGTGCTCAGAGCCATTTGAACCATTTTTTTATAAGCTTGGCACAGGTGGGTAGCCAAGATAAAACACAGTTGCTTTAGTACTTTGTCGACACGGCCAGCGACAGTGCAGGTTGTTAACGAAGCGTAGAAAGTAGACCGAAAGATAGGAGTAAACATCATTACACTGTCAAAATGCTCATTGAGAGCAACAAGCTGGCTGGATGCGTGACTAAGGTCGCGGACTAGCCGCCTGAGTGGAGCAAGTTAGATTCGTTTCTGAATTGCATCGGCAGGAGGGACGATGTGCTATTTAGCAATCGGTCAGTGCGTACTTTAACAGGCTGCCGGCAGCAACGGCTACAGAAATGCGAATTCAGCCCGCCTCCTGCACCTAGTGCTTAAGTACAGACGTCCTTCCAATGGTGGAAAACCACGTTTCATCCATCATCTCTCCCCTCATAACCTGAAGCAAAGTCATCACTTCACGAAGACCTATAGTGAAGTGTTTACTACAACGTGACAACCTGAAACTTGCTGTCTCGCTGCCGGAACTGGAAATCGCTGCCCAATGAACGCGGAGACTCCGAGTTCCGAAGAATGAAAAATCCGTAGCAGCATTAAACTATTCCCTACCGTTTTCTGTCTCATTATATACCTACCAGTCGCCCAGAGGCGGATAGTTGGAGCAAGAGCCTACTTCCAGACCATGACATTATTCTGAAAAGGACGAATGAACGACTTTTCACGCAACAACAGCCCAAAAGCGCTGTCACCGACAAAAACGTCGGTGTGAGCCAATGAGGCGGCTCTGTGCTGAAAGTTTAAACTCAAAATTGTTCCGAGGGTTCGTAACAATCACACGTCCAGAGAAAAGCACAACTGGCTTCTTATCTGGCTTAAGGGGCTTCGGCCTTCGGCAAAGATTTCTATGTTTCCTTTGATGGAGGAATGCCTTCTCACCCTCCCTTCCAGAGAGCGCACAGGGGGATGAAAACCTCAGCCTCATTGTTTTCGTACAGGCTTAAACCGAAAGTGCTACAGTTTTATAGATTCAAGTTCGTCTTAAAAGAGACTTAGCTCACACATCCATCTCGTGAGATTTCCAGCCTCTGGAACCACTACAACTTACACAAGAAAGGCAGAAGTGAAGCGAAAAACAGACAATGGAAATGCTAATCTAGATCTGCAACGACAGAGGAGTGTACTGAACGGTTATTTGATGAAGGGAATTTGCATATCAACCTCTGAAATATTGTAGCGAACATTACAGCACGTTGATTAAAATGTAATCCTTTTGCGAGCTTATTCTCAGTGAGGAAAAAGTACAGTCCTAAAAGTGAATAACGGTGACAAGACAGTGGTGGTTGTTAGGTGTGTTTAACATTGGTGGAAGTTTTGAGGTGGACATCGCAACATGCCCAGAGGCAATATATATAGTAGTGGTCGAATGACTGGCACGAGGGACATGGGAGCATCAACCTGCAGATCGTTTAGACACTTTGCTGTAGTGAAATGGCTACAGCACGAATGTTGAGGAGTTGGACTCAGCACAACAGTGACGAAGCGGAATAGCCATGGGTCCTTCCAGAGTGACTACACCACGACAGGAACGTACGACTGTTCGACGAATAGACGGGCAACAACAGCTGAAGTACACTACTGAAAATAATTTGGTGCACCTGGAAAGACGACGTCGATTTTGATCCGAAGACGGCATATCCCATTTGGGGGATAGTAGATGTACTGTAGTAGCGTAGCCAACAAACCGCTATCCGTTTCTGTCGTTTAAAAGGAAATGCTCACAGCCACAAGACTCAGTGTGCTGCAAACTTGTGAAGCAAGCAGGCGGAGATGCCAAAGACGTGCACTCGTGCTTCCTACAACCAACTGATCGAGTCCGAAAGGGGTCAAAGTGTGACCTTCCGTATCGCAGGACGGATCTTTCGAAGAACTGCCACAAAAGTTGGACGTGCTGCGTCAGTTGTGCTACGTTCCCACATCCGTAAACGACGTTGTGGACGTCCACGCAGCACAGACATCCGCCAGGATTGTCCTACTGTAGGGCAGCAATGGGAGATCGTACAGCTACCACATAACAGATAAGAGGGCTTGTGAGCTCAGACGTGTCAACGATGTTGCGGACCGGTTGTTAGCAGTGGGACTACGGGCACGCACACCTCTGGCCTGTCTTCCATTCACACCACAGAATCCACGTGCGCGGCTCGACTGCTGCCGTCAGAGGATCACTTGGAAGATGGAACGGTGCGCCTTGATCTTCAGCAATAAAATCAGATTCCACCTGTACTCAAGGGATGTTCGCATTCGACGTGATCTGGTGAGCGCCGTTTTGTAGAGTGCATTCGTCCAAGACATACTGGTCCCACCCCAGGCCTTATGGTCCAGAGTGCGATAAGCTACAACTCTCGTTCACCTTTGGTGGTTCTGGAGGGCTTCGTCACCAGTGCTCAGTATGAGTATGATGTTGTTAGTCCCGTCCTTCTGCCGTTTTTGCAACATAGAGGTAAAGCTTTGATCCAACAGGATAATGCTCGCCCATACACTGCCCTTGAAACCAAAGTGCTCCGCAAAATGTGCGACAACTTCCCTGGCCAGCACGATCTCCAAGCACGCGTGGGATATGACGGGATGAGAAATGAGTCGTGCGACTCGTCAGCCAACAACTCTTACAGAAGTACATGAGCAGGTCGAGCAGGCAAGGCATAACGTATCCCAGGACAATATCCGCCATCTGTACGGTCGACTGGAGGCCAATGTCGGAGCTGCTCTCCCGCCAATGGGTCAACACCTGGTACCTCAGAACCACTTGTGTTATTGATCTGTAAATGTAATCATTTCATGTACACCATATGCGACAATAAATCTTGAATGAACTGGCAACCCCTAAAAGCATGTACTAATTTTTTTCCTACAGCGTACATGCACCGTAATCCGTCAGTTGGGTTGAGATTTCGAGTTGAGGGGTATCGTTTACAAACCTGCCAGGGTAGCCGAGAGCGCTAATGCGCTGCTTCCTGGACTCGGGTAGGTGCACTGGCCCCAGATCAAACCAGCCCGGCGGATTACCGGCCAGGGCCGCTATGCTGGCCAGCCAGGATGTGGTTTTTAGGCAGTTTTCCGCATGCCGCTAGGTGAATAAGGGGATGGTCCCAACATTCCACCTCGGTTACATGACTCACAGACATGTGAAAAAAGTTCGCCCTATTTCATGACTTCTACTATACGCAGACATCTGGGGTACACTACTTTTGTCCTGGGGATTTGGGGTGGTGGCAGGAAGGGCATCCGGCCACCCTCTGCCACTAACCCTGCCAAATCCGTAATAAGAAGACCGACCCCGCGATGGAGCAGGACAATTGCCCCAAGAAAGAAAGAAATGTATCGTTTATAACGCACCATGAGAAACTGCATGGTGTCACGGCGAGAGTTAACTGGTCATTGAACGGCATTTCGTGGTGCTCAGTGGTGAGTCTCGCTTCTCTTTTTGCTAGTCAGATCGCCACATGAAGCAGAGATTTTTGAGATGTATAGCGCTACAGCTCCTGGAATCATGTTGTGAGGGAACCGTTGGGCTTGGCAACAGAAAAAAATTGAATTTTTTTGAAGGGAGGCTAATGTGTAGTAAGAGTGGCACACCCTTTAGTCATGCCCTTCTTGACTGGGTTATCAGATGATATATTCTACTAGAATAATACAGGTCACTTCACAAATACCTTTAGGAATGTACGTAGCCTCCAGTGGCCTGCATGGTCCGGTGATCTGTCATCCCTCGGATGCCATGGGAAGATGTAAACTTTCAAAACAGCGTCCATCTGGTAATCATCACCAGTTTAAACTGCATGTAATTTAGGCATGACAAGAAATCATCCAAGATAGCAGTTGGGGTTTGTTTGTTTCCATGCCACAGGCCTGTAATCTTATTTACTGGAGTAGTATTGTCTTCAGACATGAGTTCCGCTAAGAAATGAGCCCCTCTCACCAGCGGGATATCAGAAGGGCATCTGGGTGAATTATATAAACACTCCAGTTTTATTCAAATAATATTACATTAATGTCAAAATTTTAGAGGATTTTTTGTTGCCGTGGGTTTCTGTACAATTTACATGCAACAAGTTATAAGGAGAGGTTAAATTTTTGAGTGGCAATTTAAAGAATGCTAAAACAGCGAGTTTCATTAAATACCAGTTTTAAATGGCACCCTGTACTTTGTTGAGAATAATGCCACTATCCAACTCTCGCAAGGAAAGTATATTTAAGATCCACAAAGGGCTGCTTATGAAATTAACACTTATTCACTACCAGCATCTATCAGTCTGTGATCAAGTGGCTTGTACAGCAACAGAGAGAAAACTTGAGATGCATTTCACGATTTAACAATCAATGCCACGACATGTGCTGAAAATAGAAAACTATCATTGTCCCTATTCATTCAGCATTTCTTTTGGAAAGGGGGAGATTCATGACTGATGTATTGTGAACGTATTTCTATTTCTGACACAGTCACGTTTGATGACAAGATCATTTTATTTAGTTTTACAACGCATGTAAGAAAGTTTTGTTTATTAATTGCCACCCATAACTAACAGTATCTGAAGGTAGCGAATGTAGGACAAAATCGGTTATGACTGCCTCATAAAATGTGACTTTGTAAAATATAAAAGAAAAATCATTTTACATTCCATCATACCACACAAAGCACCTCAGCTTTTTCTTGAAGCGTAAGAAGCAGAAAAATCATTAGTGTTTCTTATAGGCATGCAACTGAATATTTAAGGGACAAATGCTACATTATTTATTTATTTATTTACACGTCAAGTGCCGTAGGACCAAATTGAGGAACAAACTCCAAGCTCATGGAACATGTCAGTACATGAAATTACAACATAAAAGTAATAACAGATAAAAATAAAATGTATATGAACCCAAAAAAGTAAAGCCATAAGTTTAAGTAAACGCAATAAACAATACAACAAGAATCAGCTTAATTTTTCAAGGAACTCCTACACAGAGTAGAAGGCGTGACCCATGAGGAAACTCTTCAGTTACGATTTGAAAGCGTGTGGATTACTGCTAAGACTTTTGAATTCGAGCGGCAGCTTATTGAAAATGGAAGCAGCAGTATACTGCACATCTTTCTGCACAAGAGTTAAGGAAGTCCGATCCAAATCAGGTTTGACTTCTGGCGAGTATTAACTCAATGGAAGCTGCTTATTCTTGGAAATAAGCTGATATTATTAACAAGAAATGAGAGTAAGGAATATATATGTTGAGAGGCCAATGTCAAAATACCCAGACTCGTGAACAGGGGTCGACAAGAGGTTCGCCACTTATTGCCCGAACCGCCCATTTCTGAGCCAAAAATTTCCTTTTAGAATGGGTAGAGTTACTCCAAAATATAATACCATACGACATAAATGAATAAAAATAAGCAAAGTAGACTAATTATCGTGTCAAACGATCACTCACTTCAGATACCGTTGGAATAGTAAAAAATGGCAGCATTAAGTCTTTGAACAGGATAGTGAACGTGGGCTTTCCACAAGAGTTTACTATCTATCTGAACACCTAGAAATTTGAACTGTTCAGTTTCACTAATCATATGCCCATTCTGTGAAATTAAAACGTCAGGTTTTGTTGATCTGTGTGTCAGAAAAGTAAAAGCTGAGTCTTCCTGTGATTTAGCATTAGTTTATTTTCTACAAGCCATGAACTTATGTCATGAACTGCACTATTTGAAACCGAGCCAGTGTTGCACTCAACATCCTTTACTACCAAGCTAGTGTTATCAGCAAACAGAAATATTTTAGAATTACCCATAATACTATATTTATATAAATTTATATAAATAAGGGACAGGAGTGGTCCCAACACTGATCACTGGGGCACACCACTTGACTGTACCACACTCAGACCCCACATCACATGCATTCTCAACACTGAGAATAACGACCCATTTCTGTCTGTTGCTAAAGTAAGATGTGAACCAATTGTGTGCTACTCCCCATATTCCGTAATGGTCCAACTTCTGGAGCAATATTTTGTGATCAACACAATCAAACGCCTTAGTTAAGTCAAAAAATATTCCTAGCGTTCGAAACCTTTTGTTTAACTCATCCAGTACCTCACAGAGAAATGAGAATATAGCATTTTCAGTTGTTAAACGACCTCTAAAATCGAACCGTACATTTGATAGCAAATCGTGTGATGTAAAATGATCAATTATCCTTACACACACATGCCTTTTCAATAACTTTAGCAAACACTCATGGCATAGAAATAGGTGTAAAACTGTCTACATTATCCCTTTCTCTCTTTTTATAATGCGGCTTTAATAGTGAGTACTCTAAGCGTTCAGGAAACTAACCATTCCTAAAGGAAAAATTACAAATATGACTAAATACAGGACTGACATGTGCAGCACAGTACTTTAATATTCTGCTCGGCACTCCATCATATCCATGAGAGTCCTTAGCCTTCAGTGACTAAATTATTGACTCAATCTCCCCCTTGTCTATATCATAGAGGAGTATTTCAGACATCAATATCGGGGAGGCATTTGCCAAGAGAGTTATATGATTCCCTGCAGAAACTAATTTTTTATTTAATTCACCAGCAATGCTCAGAAAATGATGGTTAAATACTGTATATATATCTGATTTAGAAGTAACAGAAATCTTTTTACTACCAACTGACTTTATATCGTCGACCTCATGCAGCTGACCAGACACTTCCTTCAGAACTAACCATGTGGTTTTAATTTTATCCCGTGAATGAGCTGTTCTATTTGCATACCACATACTCTTTGCCTTCCTAATAACAATTATAAGCATCTTACAGTACTGTTTGTAACGGGCTACTGTAGCTTCATTGTGACTACTTGTAACACTTTGATGTAATTCCCACTTTGTTCTGCCTGATATCCTTATGCCTCTAGTCAGCCACCCAGGCTGCGTATTACTGCTAGTACGCCGTTTAGAACGTTCTAATGGAAAGCAATGCTGAAAGAGCATGAGAAATGTGTTAAGGAAAGTATTATATTTGTCATCTTTGTTATCGGCACTAAAAAACATCCTGCCACTCCTGTTCCTTGACGAGGCTTAAAAAACTCTCTATTGCTGTTGGATCAACTTTCCTACATAAGTATATGTGACATTTGTCTGAGTACAAGAGCCTTTTCCCGGCGGGGTCAGGGATTTTCTCTGCCTCGTGATGGCTGGGTGTTGTGTGATGTCCTTAGGTTAGTTAGGTTTAAGTAGTTCTAAGGTCTAGGGGACTGATGACCATAGATGTTAAGTCCCATAGTGCTCAGAGCCATTTGATCCATTTTGAACAAAAGCCTTTTAGTGTTAAAACTTGTGCATCATGGTCTGAGAGATCATTCACCCGCTTAATGACAGAATGCCCATCCAGTGATGAAGAATGGAATGGTATATATTTCCTGTTGCATTCAGATAGGGCTCTACAGCGAACTTCAGCTGAGTATATGTCAAACGAGGGTGTTATCTTTCACCAGACGAAGTGCGCAGTCAGCCATAATCAAAGTTCAGTAAAGACTCTATTCTGTAGCGGAGACAGCGCTAACATTAATCTTTCTGGCAGTTTGAAAGTGTTTGATGAGGAGGTACTCGAATTTCACTGTCATCAGCAGTCAGTACTCCATCTCCGTTGTCCAAGGCGTACTGTACCTAGAAGATCGAAATACGCAGGACAGAGCAATTGGTAAAAACAAAAGAGAACTGCTAACTTACTCATGTTTTGCGCTGGTCCTTGAAACTCCATAAAAAGGTTAGATCGTGTAATGACATCAGACCCGAATCTGCTTCATCTGTTGATTGCACGCTTCCATTAGTATAGAAGTCCTTAACACATAACCAGGGAGCGGTTACTTAAGAAAATTCCTAGAAACATCGTGTACAGAGCATCGTATGTTGTAAAAAGGAGTTCGCCGCTACGGACGAGGATTTGGACCTTGCGATCTCAGCCTGTATTTTTGCGACGATTCATAAATTGCCTTACATCAGGTACACCCTTGAAGTTCTAAATGGACGTTCCAGTTACATCACAGGAACAGCAGCATAATCAGCCATTTACCATCCACTGCCTGCTACAAGATCTACCTGCGAAACTGGGTGGTTCAGTATTGCTGGCTGCCATACGGAGAGTTTGAGTTCAGATCCTTGTACTGCCAGGAACTTTCCATTCGTGAGAGAACTGGAAAGAGGTCCAGAGCACCGCTTGATGTCAGTTGAGGATTTACTTGAATAAGAAGTTGCGGCTCAAAGGTCTAGGAAGCCGCAACGGCCAGAGAGCGTTGTGCTGATCCCACATATGAGCCATTGCCTGAGGTTGACACGGCGGTCGGTCGGTCGCGATTAGCGTCGTGAAGCCGTGCTTTGTTTTCTTTTGCTGGATGTGGGGCTCTTTAACAACCTACGATCTTCAGCTTTTCACTTCCGAGTTCGTCTCGCCTGTTTCCTCATGTCGACGATTTCCTACTGTACTTATCACGAGGATTCCAAAACGGAATCATCTTTCGCCTCACTATATGCCCAGTCCATCTCCATTTCACTTTGATGAAAGTCACCATTACTTCCTCAGCTGCTGTCTTTTCTCTTAACACCCATTTTTTTTATCTTCTTCCTATGCCCAGCTTTTATCTTTGCATAAGTTTTTTGAGACCATTTTCAACAGTCATCATATGTTTCCAAAAGCTCATGACACTGATCTGCATTAACTGGATTTTAGCCAGCCGCTGTGGCAGAGCGGTTCTAGGCGCTTCAGTCTGGACCCGCGGGACTGCTACGGTCGCCGGTTTGAATCCTGCCTCGGGCATGGATGTGTGTGGTGTCCTTAGGTTAGTTAGGTTTAAGTAAGTTCTATGGGACTGATGACCTCAGATGTTAAGTCCCATATTGCTCAGAGCCATTTGAACCATTTGAACTGGATTTTATTAGTACTACCGTTTTCGGCCGTGAGCCTTCATCTGGTATTTGTTATTGTCATCTCATATGATAGGACGATTGCTGCACTAATAAATGCTATGAATGCGTTTTTTTAAGTGTTTCATGCGGATTAAGGTATTCAATGCTTTTTGTTTGTGTGTATACGACAAATGAAATGTTTTCGTAGCAGATGATGGCTTACTGCCGAAACCGGTACTACTAATAAAATCCAGTTAATACAGTTCAGTGGCATGAGCTTTTTGAAAAAAATTATATCTTTGCATTCCTTGTTGGAACTGTTTGCCCCTATTATGTTCATGTCTCGCTGGCAGTATGCGCATGTTATGGGTCTGAGCACTATGGGACTTAACATCTGTGGTCATCAGTCCCCTAGAACTTAGAACTACTTAAACCTAACTAACCTAAGGACAGCACACACATCCATGCCCGAGGCAGGATTTGAACCTGCGACCGTAGCGGTCGCGCGGTTCCACACTGAAGCGCCTAGAACCGCTCGGCTACAACGGCCGGCTATGCGCATGTTAGTCTTTCCGTGGGACATTTACTTCTGACTACAGCATTCAGTTTCGCGAATAAAGTCCAAGCCATTTTTTGGCCTCCTGTCCTTGGCTTCTCTGGGCCCTAGTAAAATTCTCTCTTAGTCAGCTGTCAAGTCACGAATGCTTTTACTGACGATCTGTGTAGATCCGAGAAGTCTGAAGGGAGCGATAAAGTACAAGCAGCTGTTCATGCTTGACAGGCAATACTTCAGATCAGTGCGCTGTACGACGTGCCGCAACAGCGGAACGAACGGCCGGTCCGCCTGCACGCTGATGGCTGATATTTGGAAAAACGTGACTGGCTGGACGCTGGAGCTGCCGCTGCCCACAGTGAGTCAACGGCGCAGCTTGTTCTGGACGTCGTTAGTTCCGAACTGACTGCACTGAAGCCACTCTTCTCCATTGGCAGCGAGGTGCTACACTATGTTCTAGATGTAGGGAAAGTCTATATGATTGTGTTTACCGATAATCCGGATTACAGCATGGCAATTACTTAGCTAGCTTGTTATTTGGACATTCCAAGGATCATGTACGGAATATGTCTCTCTGATGACCGCACGTACGCAGCTACAAGCAGAAAATTTACATGTGAGAGGGGCAACGGTATTTGTATTTAAATTTACAGTAGTCATCAGTGTTAACCTACACTGAAGAGCCAAAGAAACTGGTACACCTGCCTAATGTCATGTATTTCTCCGAGCACGCAAAAGTGCCGCAACACGACGTGGCATGGGCTCGAGTAACCTCTGAAGTAGTGCTGGAGGGAACTGACACCATTAATCCGGCACAGCTGTCGATCAATCCGCAAGAGTACGAGCGGGTGGACATCTCTTCTGAACAGCAGGTTACAAGACATCCCGGATAATGTTCATGTCTGGGGAGTTTGGTGGCCAGCGGAAGTGTCTAAATTCACAAGAGTGCCCCTGGAGCCACTCTCTAGCAATTCTGGACGTGTGGGGTGTCGCATTGTCTTGTTGGAATTTCTCAAGTCCAGGGGAATGCACAATGGAAATGAATGGCTGCAGGTGATCAGACAGGATGCTTAAGTACGTGTCACCTGTCAGAGTCATATCTAGACGTATCGGGGGTCCCATACCACTCCAACTGCATACGCCTCACAGAGTTACAGAGCCTCCACCAGCTTGAACAGTCCCGTGATGTAGGGTGCATGGATTCATGAGGTTGTCTCCACACCCATCCACGTCCATCCACTCAGTACAATTAGAAAGGAGATTCGTCCGAACAGGCGACATGTTTTCAGTCATCAACAGTCCAATGCCGGTGCTGACGGGCCCAGCATTGAAATCTGCAGCGATGTCGGAGATTTTATGTTTTACCAGATTCCTGATATTCACGGTACAGTCGTGAAATGGTCGTATGGGAATGTCCCCACTTCATCGCTACCTTGGAAATGTTGTGTCCCATTGCTCGTGCGCCGACTGTAACACGACGTTGAAACTCACTTAAATCTTGATAACCTGATAGCAGCAGTAACCGATCTAACAACTGTTCCAGACACTTGTTGTTTTATATAGGCCTTGCCAACCGCTGCGCTGTCTTCTGCCTGCTTGCATATCCCTGTATTTGAATACTCATGCCTGTACCAGTTTCCGTAGCTCTTCAGTGTAGACTTCCAGTATTAATTCACTCACTCTCTCTCTCTCTCTCTCTCTCTCTCGCTCTCTCTCTCTCTCTCTCTCTCTCTCTCTCTCTCACACACACACACACAGAGATAACTTCCATTATTGAACATATTACATTTACTGTCTTTGCACGCTTCTGAAGACCGTATTTAAAGTGAAGATTCGACAGGAGCTATCTGCTAACGACAAGACTGAGACATTTGATTATAGTTGTGTGTTTCTAATATCAGCGTGCGAGCCTCTGGTAACCGAGACGTACACACAGCCCAAATTTTATGTTTCTAGAACAACTGGAAATATCTTCATTTTGATCTGTTTTCCGTCTTTTCCTTTAGTTGCTCTAAATTCGTGGTCGTATGTACCGTCTATGTAACTAAATTAAAGCAGTTTGTTTCCTGCCACACGCGTTTATCTTCTTTTATTTGGGAAGCATCATCAGTGGCCTGAATTACATGTTTCTTTTTATACATACAATTAACGTATTATGTGATGGATACAATATGCTGTTACATCACATTTGTAACTAGGCTGTTTATGTTTTCTTGTTGGCAACGTTACGTAGCGCTCTGTATGAAAATCACTGGCTGTGCTGTGTGCAGTCTGCGGCCAGTTTGCATTGTTGTCTGCCATTGTAGTGTTGGGCAGCTGGATGTGAACAGCGCGTAGCGTTGCGCAGTTGGAGGTGAGCCTTCAGCAGTGGTGGATGTGGGGAGAGAAATGGCGGAGTTTTGAAATTTGTAAGACTAGATGTCATGAACTGCTATGTATTTTATGATTATTCAACAATATTAAGGTAAATACATTGTTTGTTCTCTATTAAAATCTTTCATTTGCTAACTATGCCTATCAGTAGTTAGTGCCTTCCGCAGTTTGAATCTTTTATTTAGCTGGCAGTAGTGGCGCTCGCTGTATTGCAGTAGTTAGAGTAACGAAGATTTTTGTGAGGTAAGTGATTTGTGAAAGGTATAGGTTATGTTAGTCAGGGCCATTCTTTTGTAGGGATTATTGAAAGTCAGACTGCGCTGCGCTAAAAAAATATTGTGTGTCAGTTTAAGCACAGCCATGTATAATTGTTCAAAGGGGACGTTTCACATTTTGTCGTGTTATTCTTGCTTTTTAGGTTAGAAGCAACTTTTGTAGCACAAGTTCCGTATTGTGAATGTATCGTTCGGTGTTACTTACGATTTCCAGCGCTGTTAACATGTGTGTGTGGTCCTGGAGATCATTTGTTAGTCTTCACACTCCAGCTGGCCGATTTCTGGTGTTGTTTCATCCACATTTGTCACATCGCGTGTTTGAGTTTCACTTCCATTTGATGATCAACATATGTGTGTTTCCAGTGTGTAGTGTAGCCAACTGTTGTTGTGTGTTTGTCTGTCTTTTGTTTCTATTGTGTTTGATGTTTTTAGTTTGTTGTGTGTGTGTGTGTATGGGTGTGTGTGTGTGTGTGTGTGTGTGTGTGTGTGTGTGTGTGTATTTGTGTGTGTGTGTGTGTGTGTGTGTGTGTGTGTGTACACACGAGCTTGCGCTTGTGTGTATTCTGCTGTTTCCCTTTTAATAATAAATATGGGTTTGTGTGTGTGTGTGTGTGTGTGTGTGTGTGTGTGTGTGTGTGCATATTTCGCTTGGTGCAAATACATTTTTTTATAGTTTTTTTGTGTGTCTGTGTGTGTAATTTGCTGTGTGTAAATGTATTTTATATATATGGGTGTTCATGTGTGTGTGTATTTAGTTGTGTGTAATGTTTTTTTTAAATAATAAATGCGGGTTTGTGTGTGTAGATGCGTGTGTTTTTTGTATATGAGTTTGTGTGTGGGGGGGGGGGGGGGAAGAGGGGAAGGAGATTCATTAATTCTTTATCCTGGTTACATTTCTGTTTCTTATTGTTTTGATGGCTAGCATGATCAGAGAGTTATTGTTTATATGGATTTGGCCGATGAGTACCTTCTTTTCCATTGCAGTGGCTCTTTGTATGTAACAGTTTTCTTGCAATGTCAGGAGCATTTTGTTGTGATTATTCACTCTGATAACTGGCATGTCATATTTCATGTTGGATGGTTCACGTCCATGTTTTATCAGGTGTTCGGCGAAGGTAGAATGGCTATTTTCATATTTCCAACTTCTTATATGTTCTTTATATCTAGTTTTAAAGATCCTGCTTGTCATCCCCAGATATAGTGATTTACGTTCCAGGCACTCTAGCTAGTATATACCTGCTCCTTGGTATTTATCTAGTTTTTCTGTTGTTTGAAAATGTGACCGGATCGTGTTTCGCTTTCTGTAAGTTATTTGTAATTCCTGTTTCTTTAGCATATTTGCTATCTTGTGTGTTGCTTTGTGTTTGTATCTAAGAGTGTACCATTTTTTTCTGTTATTCATGTTATCAGTATTATTGTTCTATGTTTCCATGCGTGCTGTAGTCTCTATGGGGTTCTGTGCTTCTGATTGTATTGATTTTTCTTTAGTTGTGTTTTAATTTTTTGATTCAGTTTTTGTAATATATGGGTGCTGTAACCATTGTTTGTGGTTATGAATTGTATTGTTTGTAACTCTTTTTCGTAATTTTCTTTGCTGAGTGCGATGTTATTTATTCTGTGTAACATGTGTCGTAGGGCCGCTTATTTTGGATTTAGCGGGTGGTTGGAGGAAGCATGTATAATTATGACTGTGGATGTTGGCTTTCTGAAGATGTCAAATGTGTGTCTTTTGTTCTCTCTCCTTATTGTTATACCCAAGAAATATATTTGCTTTGTATTTCTTTTTCCATGGTAAATTGAATATTTTTGTGTATGTTGTATATGCGTATGAAGTTTATCAATTTTCTCTGTTGGTTCAACTACCATACAGATTATGTCGTCCACATATTTGTACCAGTAAAAAATTTTGTATCAAAGATTGTGTTTTCTATGCAGTGTTCCTGAAATTAGGGATCCCATTGGAAGCCCATCGTCTTGTAAGTAAAATTCCTTTTCAAATCGGAAGTAATTTTGGGATGTGATTGTGTTGAGGGTTTTAGTTATTTCATTAATATTGTCTGGAGGTAATTTGTTGTATGTTAGCAGCATTCTCATACTGCTCAAAAAGTTCGCTGCATACAGTTTTTCTTGTTTCTTTGTGAACCACTGTCAACATCCTGGAAACCCACCTGGCACAAACCATTTTGAACGCCAACACTTTCAGTATTCTGCAAACACTTCCTTCCCCTATCCCAACGTAGCATGACAATTCGTTCACTGTGATGCGTCTGTCAGCAGTAGCCAATTCGTTAACTCTCTGCACATTGTCTGGAGTATGTGCAATACGAGGCTTGCCGTTGCGAGGACAGTCCTCAATACTGCCGAGCCCGTTTTCATCACGTAACCTGCTTGCCCACCGACTAACTGTACTGCGATTGACAGCAGCATCTACATCAGGCCCCCACAACCGCACGAGTGGTCGACTGTGAAGAGCGGACAAATTGAATAGCTGGCCGGCGGCCATTCGAGTGGTAAACTGACGCGCGGATTTCGAATGTTTATACATCGCTTTTGGTTATAAAATGCCTTCCATAGAGTTAGGTCACAAACATAATGCCTCATTTAAATACGTTACTACAATATAGTTTTTAATTTATGAACAAACAGCAACTAGTCACTGTTTATGAATTTATGTTACGTAGTGCATGGAATCTGCCGTAGCTAAAAATTATGCACTGGACCCCTAGCATTTTTCGTAGTTCATTTACGATAGATGTACGCAAAATGCATCAAAATACTCGAAGATTTGCCCACTATGTTAATAGATATTTTCTGACTCTACGTTGCTTTAGATTTTATGACGAAAAGTGCGTTATATATGGCGTAGTGCTTTGGCAACTCACGACCAAATTATCAAGTTTCAACTTAACCTAGACCATTAAAACACTACCGATCAGCCAGCTACAACAAACAAGACTTCAGGCAGGTATCCAGTATCGCATTAGTCACAATATTTACTTTCGAAGATGTACACTTCAGTTTATACGTGTGGTTTTTTCATATAATAAATAAAACTCAACAACTGTTCCATCGAGAGAAGTTGTGAAATCAGATTACAATTACACACCTTAAGTTGCATTTTATAACGATAAAAAGCCTGCTAACTCAAATTTCGTGTTGCTTGCAATTCAACTTTTATAGTTAAAATAAAATGTGGTTCACAAAGAAAAATTTATCTTCTGCTGTATATGGTCTGGAAAACGAAAGATGGATGGAACAACATCATCTTTCAGTTTTCTGCGATTTACGTAATTTTCAAGGAAACAACTTTCTTCAAAATGATCGGAACATATAAAATGGTATTCTGTTGGTCGGAAATCTTGCCTCCTGACAGCGTGTAACTATTTTTGTAACAGCTGTGGTATTGAGAAAGGAAACCTGCAAATATATGCACAGACATTATGCTAATACCGTGTTACAAAAACATTTACTAAGCAAGTGCACTAACATACAAAACAACTTAAAATATCCACATACCTGTGAAATGTAATATTCATTCCTTTCTCGAATTTATTTGTACTATTAATCGCTGCAGAACTCTTCACCATTGAACTTCTTTTGATTGGAACGTACAGACAGTAGAATTACGAGTAACAAATACTGTATGTACGCCCCAACACATATACAACGTTGAATCAGGGTCTTCATAAACAACAATACTACACAACACATCAGACTACAACCACTATAATGGCGTCCAGCCGAAGGTTCAAATTATCCCGCGACTGCAGCGCCATAAGTGAGTCTAGTTATTTTTTACAAGGTCTTTGATCTACATACACCTTTTTGAACCTCCTGTGAATATTTCCCAATGTCACAGCACAAGAATTCTATGACAGCACGTTGCTTCTGACGAACGTCAAGTGTAGCAATCATCTTGAAGACATGCTGTGATGGCGCCACTCACGAGAACAGGTTGAACTAAGTTTGAAAACAAGCGGCCGGGATGTATCTAAACACTGTAAAACTTTCACACATACAGAATGAAAACTGTATTTATACAAAAATAGTGCGCATTTCTTTTGGAGTGACCCTCGTATATGCCTTTAGCTGCTATTTCCTCCGAGGACCTTATGAAACTTGCTTCCCAAAGGATGTTAGGAAATAGCACCCATCTTCCACAAATCGCTTGCCTTTGAAAACAGCATCGTTGGCCCAAAGCACCATCCATTTAGTCAGATTAAGGCAGATCGGCTGACTGTATCAACAGCGGAGAATAGTCTCCTCCCCTAGAAATTGAAACCGGCACTTTTCTTCACGATAAGGACCAGTACTGCTGACGTGTGGGGTCAGCAACTGATACTTAACCTATAATGCACTACACACACAATACACACACAACAGTCACTTACTCATAATAGGTAAACGTAAGACACAACTCTCCTATATCGCATGGAAAGAGAACATTGTGTTCGCAGGAGGAATACCCTATCTGTGGAGGTGGCTGAACAATCCCTCGGGGTCTCCCAGCCAGTAGTATCGTAGAGTAATTATGCTGAATTTGCTAGTTACGCGCTGATGGGCTTCGTGGTGTAGGACGCGTATATTTCTATTGTCAAACCACAATTTATGAAAGACGTTTTTATTTTATTAATAGGATTCAGTAGGAATAATTAATATTTGTCATGTTGGAAATAATTGTGGTAGCAGGGAATGCCTGCACCAAAGTATTGTTGGCAAGAGAGACCGCACATTGATATAATTTTAAAAAGGGCGGGAGAGACCGCGTATGGATACTTTTTAAGAAAAGAGCGGAAAAGACCACGCATTGATACATTTTGTAATGGTAGCAGGGACTGTCTGCACAATAAAGCATTGTTGGCAGGAGAGACCGCACTTTAGCGTTCGTAGGAAGTCTGTAGTATGCGAGAAGTGAAGCGGGTCGGTAGCAGGTCTGAAGCGAGAGGTTGAGAGGAGCGGTGTGCCTGCCAGCCACCAGATATTTATAAGAGATTATAAACGGATGTACAGAGACATCAGCTAACTATTATCATAAGAGGAACTAATATTATTGAATTATTTTTTTGAAAAACTCAAGAGTACTGAAGGTATGTTTACGCAATGCTAATTATAAGATTATTGTAAAACGTAAGTCCCATTTGAACGTTTGTAAAATCATTTCATTCAGAATATAATTAATTTTTGCCAGCAATATTGCATTTCTGACTATTATCCATCACAAAAACTATCAACGTAAAACTGTGTAAAATTTTATTGTTGTCAAGGAAAAGTTTAACTATGAATTACGTAACTTCAGCCAAATTAATTAAAGAATAACGTCAGCTTTGCTATTAAAGAATAACGTCAGCTTTGGTAATAAATACAGCCACTTATTATGAAAGCCCACCAGCAGCTAATAGATGTATAGTAAAACAGAGTAAGTATATTCATGTCGCATTTCGATGTAGCAGTCAGATGGCGATCCAGTAACAGTAAAAAAGGTAAGGAACAGTTTTGGATTATTGCAGATAACGACTGAGGGCCACGACGACGACACAGTCTATGTTTCGTCGAAATAATCACAAAATAACTTTTAATAAGCAGCATTTACATCTGTATGCGAAGATTGAGAAAGAGAAAGAAGATTTCATTTTTTATTACTAAGCAAGAGGTAGAAAACCAAAGGGAAGGTTTCATATGTTAAAGGGAAGGTTGCGTAAGAAAAGAGATGTAGAGGAGACGGGTATTGAGTAACAATAGAGAGATAGAGGAGACGGGAAGGTTGCAATGGTTCTGACAACGAATCCATGAACGTACAGAGAACAGCTGCTTGTCCATGGGGAGCGAAGTGTTGGTCGTAACGTCTCAGGACGTGATGTGGTTACGGACGTGACGTATAAGTTTCGTGGAGAGAGGGAAGATTCTCTAGTATCCGCCAGGAGATTAGGACGAATTTTTGCGACACGGGTGCAGGGAGCATCCTGCGATAAACAGGAAGCCGGCGATATGAAGCAGGCGGCGTGCCGGTGGCTCTGCGCAGACTTCCGATAGGCTCCCTCGCTGTCCTTTCCCCGGCGCCCGCGGACGCCAGGATGTTTCACAAGTCCAGCGGGGCGTTCCCATTTCTCTCTGTCACAGTACTGTGGAGTGTCTTAGAGTTAGGGCGCCCAAGTGTGAAACTTAGACGGGGAAGAGACTTGACTTTCACCAGTCGTTAGAGTAAGCAGGCAGCTGTGAAATATTACTTTCGAACAGTATTCTATCTCCTAACTCCATCCGTGACCAATGAGAATGCTTTTTTGTTATTCTTTAACTGTTTTCAGTACCGTTTATGATCATTATAGCATTTCTGTACAGCTTGTCCCAGGAGGAGTGGTCAGTATTCAGGGGTAGGAGAGCAACGCTCATTTAAAGCAGAACATATGGATGTACTCCGTGTTCCGAACGGTTTCCGAGTTAGAACACATTTAATACCAGATGTCAGTTATAAGAGTCGAGGGGTATGAAAGGGAAGCAGTGGTTGGGAAGGAAGTGAGACAGGGTTGTAGCCTCTCCCCGATGTTATTCAATCTGTATAATGAGCAAGCCGTAAAAGAAACAAAAGAAAAATTCGGAGAACTTTGAGGTTCGCCGATGACACTGTAATTCTGTCAGAGACAGCAAAGGACTTGAAAGGAGGATATAATATGAACATCAACAAAAGCAAAACGAGAATAATGGAATGTAGTCGAATTAAGTCGGGTGATGCTGAGAGAATTAGATTAGGAAATGAGACACTTAAAGTAGTAAAGGAGTTTTGCTATTTGGGGAGCAAAATAACTGATGATGGTCGAAGTAGAGAGGATATAAAATGCAGACTGGCAATGGCAAGGAAAGCATTTCTGAAGAAGAGAAATTTGTTAACATCGAGTATAGATTGAAGTGTCAGGAAGTCGTTTCTGAAAGTATTTGTATGGAGTGTAGCCCTGTATGGACGTGAAACGTGAACGATAAATAGTTTGGACAAGAAGAGAATTGAAGCTTTTGAAATGTGGTGCTACAGAAGAATGCTGAAGATTAGATGGATAGATCACATAGCTAATGAGGAGGTATTGAATAGAAGAAGGGATCGGTTGGTAGGACATGTTCTGAGACATCAAAGGATCTCCATTTTAGTATTGGAGGGCAGCGTGGAGGGTAAAAATCGTAGAGGGAGACCAAGAGATGAATACACCAAACAGATTCAGAAGAATGTAGGATGCAGGAGGTACTGGGAGATGAAGAAGCTTGCACAGAATAGAGTAGCATGGAGAGCTGCATCAAACCAGTCTCAGGACTGAAGACCACAACAACAACAACACATTTAATGGTTATTGTTATTTATTTCCTGCATTATTTAGTACATCGCCATTGTTTACAACATACCACACTGATACAAACAATTCGATTTGTGGCGCTTGTGGTCTATCAAGTCGGAAAGTCAAACTGGCTTATAAAAATTACCTAAGCTACAGCACATGCTCTTCGTGCGAGATTTTCAATACTCTCTCGCTGTCTTGGCGCCAACTATCAGTCCCAGAGTAAACCTAATAGTACCTTTTTGTATGAAAGTTTAATTTCGTACTTCGACACGTTTTCACTTGGTGCCGCGATTTTCGAGTTATTCGAGAACAACGTACAGAAAGTGATATTAAATGTGTTCTAACTCTGAAACCATTCGGAGTAGGCTAGATGTACGCACGAAGATTTTTGTATCAAATGACGGTCTGTGTCATAGCCCTGACGCTGTCGGAAGTAGTTTGACTAGTCTTTTTTATGGAAGAAATAATAAGGCTACAATCTGGAACTATATATGAGGATGTTGTAATGTTCCTAAGCTATATGATATTATTACAATCTTTTGGCTTCGCGTACCATCGATGATGCGCTACCGTAATTTTCACGACAACGCTCTTTGCTGTGACGATAACGCTCTTTGCTGTGAAAAAAAGCATCTAGCCTGATTTGCAATTGTTGGAGATAAGGAATGGCTGTAGGAGATTATTTTTTTTGGGATGGGGGGTGAGATAAGTTTGCATATAGGCATAGAGCAGAGGCGATACAACTTGTAATCGCAGATATCAAGAATAAAAAATTTCTCTTATTAAAAAGGAACGTAAATATCACCTACGAACTTTTATTCGATGTTGGATCCCCGGACCTTCATAAAAACTATTAGTGTGTTTAACAATGCAGTGCATAGTGATTTCTTCGCAAATTAACAGTACTGGGTGAATCTGCTACCATCACGGTCTGAAGAACGTGCAATATTTCGCCGTCAGCTTGTTTGTTCAAGACGTTCCCTAAGCGACCAGTTAGTTGGTCAGAAGATGCTACACTGCCACTTTTGTTCAATCTTCTCATTCTGAAAGTGTTTACAGAAAATCTTACGGCGACTGTGAGTACTTCAGCTACCAAGTCGGACGGAGTCTTCATCGCGAGTTGTAGCAGTTTTCTCCGACTTTGCCTGGCGTTCTCTGAGAACCGGAGAAACGGAAACCTCCGACCGCCAACTCATCCTGTACCTAACCCGTTCTCTACTTACAACAGCCACGAAGGAAACGTAATCATTCACAGCCAACTTTTCTTCACAGATTCTTATCTTAGACCGGCATCTAGGAAAAAAAAAAAAAAAAAAAAAAAAAAAAAAAAAAAAAAAAAAAAAAATCAAAAGAGAATTTAAATGCAGTACTTGTCTTATCTATGTCAAAGTCAAAGGTCAAGTTATTTAATTAAATAGTTAATTAACTAATTTTTTCGACGCAACAGTTCATTTTAATGGCTACTATCAGAAGTAACTAGATGCAAGTTATGCCTACGTAAATACAGTGAAGCGTCAAAGAAACTGGTATAGGCATGCGTATTCAAATACAGAGACATGTAAACAAGCAGAAGACGGCGCTGCGATCGGCAACACCTGTATCAGACAATACGTGTCTTGCACAGTTATTAGATCGGTTACTGCTGTTACAATGGCAGGTTATCAAGATTTAAGTGAGTTTGAACGTGGTATTAGCTGCACGACGGATTTTCCCGTACGACCATTTCACGAGTAATTAACTTTTTATACCTAGGATTCACAGTATTGTAGAACATTATAAAAGACATCATATTTTCGCCAATGACTGTAAAACTTTATTTGTTTCACGATTGCAATTTCGGCCTAAGGCCATTACCAAGTGCAGATTTTTGTGGCTTTAAGCCGTGTCTACTTAGTAGTAATGACAACGACATATAAATGTGCCAGCTCATTTTAAGCTAACATGGCTTAAAGCTACAAAAATCTGCACTTGATAATGACCTAAGGACGAAATTGCAATCGTGAGCCGGCCGGTGTGGCCGAGCGGTTCTAGGCGCTTCAGTCTGGAACCGCGCGGCCGCTACGGTCGCAGGTTCGAATCCTGCCTCGGGCATGGATGCGTGTGATGTCCTTAGGTTAGTTAGGTTTAAGTAGATCTAAGTCCCATAGCGCTCAGAGCCATTTGAACCATTTTTTTGCAATCGTGAAATAAAGAAAGTGTTACAGTCACTGGCGTGAATATTATGTCTTTTATAAATTTCACGAGTGTACCGTGAATATCAGGAATCCGGTAAAACATCAAATCTCCGACATCGGAAAAAGATCCTGGAAGAAGGGCACAAACGACGACTAAGGAGAGTCGTTCAACGTGACAGAAGTACAACTGTTGTGCAAATTGATGCTGATTTCAATGTTGGGCCATCAACAAGATCAACGTGTGAACCATTCAATGAAACATCATCGATATGGGCTTTCGGAGCCGAAGACCCATTCGTGTGACCCTAATGACTGCACTACACATGGGTGTACGTCTCACCTGGACCCGTCAACACCGATATTGGACTGATGATATTGCCTATTCGGACGAGATTCGTTTCAAGTTCTAGCGAGAGTATGGACGTGTACGGGTATGGAGACAACCTCATGAATCCATGGACCCTACATGTCAGCAGGGCACTGTTCAAGCTGGTGGAGGCTCTGTACTGGTGTGGAGCGTGTGCAGTTGGAGTGATATGGGTCCCATGATACGCCTATATGCTTCTCTGAGAGGTGATAGGTAAGTTAGTATCCTGTCTGACCACCTGCATCCATTCATGTCCATTGTGCGTTCCGACGGCCTTGGGCAATTTGAGCAGGATAATGCGACGCCACACAGGTCCAGAATTGCTGCAGAGTGGTTCCAGGCACACTGTTCTGAGTTTAAACACCTCCGCTGGCCGCCAGACGCCCCAGACATGAACATTATTGAGCATATCTGGAATGCCTTGGAACGTGCTGTTCAGAAGAAATCTCCACCCCCATCGTACTCTTATGGACAGCCCTGCAGGATTCATGGTGTCAGTTCCCTCCAGGATACTTCAACATTAGTCGAGTCCATGCCACGTCGTGTTGCGGCACCTCTGCGTGCTCGCGTGGGCCCTACACGATATTAGGCAGGTGTACCAGTTTCTTTGGCTCTACAGTGTATAAATGATATCCTAGAACGTTTCTCTCTCTTGCATATACATAGCGACTAAGTTACACATGTCGTCCCACGCTAAGGCCGTTGCTCAACAGAGTGAGGCTTTGTCAAAAGAGAGTAAACACAGTCCGAGTTTTCTGCAGACACAGTTCTGCTACGGCACGGATAACAGGTGTGCCATTGAAGTGGAACGGCAACTGGAAATGTGCTCCAATGTTGAAGTACGGGGGACAGTTTCGTGGTTAAAACATCCAAATACACACAGACTGACAGTGAAACTCCGTCTGTGTACGAACCAAATGTAATATCGCTTACAGCCGTATTGTAAAGATGCCAACAATGTGACCAAGGCTGCACACACGTGGGTGACGCCGATCGGGCAGTTCAGATCTTACAGCATGCGGTTTGTATCTTTTTGGCAAGGACATCTGGTGGAGCGGGGGGGAGGGGGGGGGGGGGGAAGAGAGATTTCTCCATGATGAGGATGCATTGAAGCATACATTTTCGATTGGTTGCGTGACCAAGGAGCGGATTTCTATCGTCGAGGACTTAAACGATTGGTAGAACGCTCCGTCCATTGTCCATTGTCTGGCAGAAACTTGGTGACTATGTTGAGAAACGTAGCATGTATTTGTATCAATTTGAAGTAAAACTTACTTGGCCCACCGTAACAACATGTTACTTACTTTTTTAAGTAAATCCCTCTAGTCTTCATAACAGCCACAATTAGGCGTGGAAGAGAATCAATACGTTGTATCACATCCAGCTGAAACCACTCACCGATGACACGATCTCACCGAGCTACAAAACCGCGGGGGTACGTTTCATCTCAGGCATTTTCTATGGGTTTAACATCGAGTGATTTAACGGGCCGGTAGAGGTGCTGTACGAAGCCTGCGTGGTCGTCAAACCATCATCGTGTTTCTGCAGCCCTTTGAACCCAGCTGCTGTCATCTTGGAGGACTGATCCACAACATGTTCATGATGAAAATGGCAAGAAAGAACAATACTTATGTCACCGAAACTCAAAACTTGCATCATTTGAAAAAGAACCTTTCAAACAGGAAAAAACGGTATTACAAAAAAAAAAAAAAAACGAATAAGTTATGAGATGTGACTCACAAAATGAGCGATTCATTGCATTTATTTGGAACCGCTGCTTCTCTCGCTTGGATTTTACGATATACTCAGATTTCTTTCTTTTTTTTCGGTTTTGCTATAACGAATTTGTATGTTTCGACGTGGTATCAATTTTGTCATAAGTAATGACTAGTTTACGTATTAATTACAACAAAAATTATTTTATAAAGACATCTTAGGCCTACTGAAAAGTTAATGTATGAACGATACGTTTCTTCATGTGCACAGTTCTGACAAAAGCCGACTTGTCGTTGCGACCATTAAATAGCTTACTTTGATTTAGCTCACAAATTACACCATCTAAACTTTTCACGCAAATTAAGTACAAGAAGCATGGTATTTTCGGAATGTACTTCATGCCAAAAAGGGATTCCGTTAGCTGGAGTCGGAAGTTCTTGTGAAGCCTGCCTGTAGAATTGTTGTGGTGATATTTCCATAGAAACTTTCATCCCATAATACATATTTCTTTATTTCTAAATGACAAATTATATTTTCATATATTTAGCTTCAAAAATATTATAATGTAACGAAATATTTTCATATACCTTTTAATCCCTTATTACACACCCATAAGGGTTAAATTTTCAAAAAAAAAAAAAAAAAAAAATGCTGGAACACGTACTTTTTTTTTCAAACCGAGAAGTGAAATATGAATTTTCATAGATGTAGCTTTACGTGCCCTTCCTCGCCGATTCTGCGAAGAAACGTGTCATTTCTTATCTTATTAGTCTACCTAATTTTCAAAATCTTCTGTAGTACCATATCTCAAATGCTTAGATTTTCTTTTCCGGTTTTCCCACAGCCCAAGTTTCACTGCTATGCAATACTGTGCTTCAAAGTACGTTCTCAGAAACTTTTACCTCTGTTAAGACCTATGTTTGATACTAGTAGATTCCTCTTGGTCAGGAATGCCCTTTTTCCTTTTGCTAGTGTACTTTTGAGGCCCCTCATTGCTCTCCCGTCATGGGTCATTTTGCTGTCTAAACAGTAGAATTCTTTAACTTTATTTACTTCGTGACCATCAATTCTGACGTAAAATTTCTCGCTGTTCTCATTTCTGCTACTTCTCAGAAATTTCGGCTTTCTTCGATTTACTCTCAATCTATATTCTGCACTCATTACACTGTTCATTCCATTCATGAGATCATGTAATCATCCTTCACTTTCACTGAGGATAGCTGTGTCATCAGCGAATCATGTCATTGATATCCTTTCACCTTGAATTTTAGTTCCACTCCTGAACATTTCTTTTATATCCACCATTGCTTCATCGACATATACATTCAACAATAGGGGCGAAAGACTACATACCTGCCTTACACCTTTTTGATCCGAGCACTTCAGTCTTGGTCTTCCACTCTTATTATTAGCGCTTGGCTCTCATATATATTGTACATTACGCATCTCTCTCTGCTTACCCCTAATTTCCACAGAATTTCGAATATTTTGCACTATTGACACCGTCTAACGCTTTACCCAGGTCGACAAATCTTACGAACAAGTCTTGATTTTTCTTCAGTCTTGCTTCCATTATCAGCCGCAACGTCAGAATAGCCTCTGTGGTGCCCTTGCCTTTCCTAAAGCCAAACTGACAGTCATATAATACATTCTCAATTTTTCATTCTTCTGTATATTATTCTTGTCAGAAACTTGGATACAGCTATTACGCTGAATGTGCGATAATTCTCGCACTTGTCAGCTCTTGCAGTCTTCGGAAATGTGTTGATGATATTTTTCGGGGTCAGATGGTGTATCGCCGATTTATAGATTCTACACACCAACGTGAATAGTTGGTTTGTTGCCGCTTGTCCCAATCTTTTTAGAAAATTCTGATAGAACTTTATCTATTCCTCCTGTCTTATTTAAGTCTTCCGTAGCTCTTTTAAATTCTGTTACTAGATCCCCGAGCTCTTCCCTATCGACTCTATATGTCTCCTTCTATCACGTCATCAGACAAATCTTCCCCCTCATAATAGACACTTTCAACGTAACCTTCAACGAACCCGCTCTCTCCTCTGCCATTAACAGTGGAATTCCCGTATCACTCTTAACATTACCGCACTGACATGTAATTTCACAGGGGGTTTCTTTGACTTTCCTCTACGATGAGTCAGTCATTCCGACAACCACCTCGATTTTTTCACAGTTTTCATGCTACCATTTCGTCTTAGCTTCCCTGAGCTTCCAGTTTATTTCAGTACTAAGCAACTATATTTTGTATTCCTGAATTTCCCTGAACGTTTTGTACCTCTTTCTTTCGTCGATCAACTGAAGTATTTCTTGTGTTACCCGTGGTTTCTCCGCAGTTACCTTTTTCGTGCCCCTCTTTTTCTTTCCATCTTCTGTGACTGCCCATTTTAGAAATGTCCATTCCTCTTCAATTTTACTGCCTACTGAGGTATTCCTTATTGCAGTGTCTATAGCCTTAGAGAACTTCAATTGTATCTCGTCTTTCCTTAGTATTTCCTTATCACACTTCTTTGCGTATCGATTCTTTAAATGCGAACATTTTAGGTTAGGTTTTACCGTGACTATTATTGACATTAAATGAAACAACAAGTTTACTGTTACCAGTCACTGTTTATTTATCTGCACGACGCGTTTCAAAGGTTTAAAACTCAATCATCAGGTGAATTTACTTTTGTTGATACGACATTTGTGTGTGTGTTGTGTTACGATTTTTTGGAGGAACTTGTGGCACTGTCTAGTGGAGAAACAAAACACTATTTCAGAACATGGTTTTGGACTTCGTTTGACAAAAAATTATGTAAATAAGTAAAATAAAGTAACTCCAGTGGTCACAGGTTCCTTTCACAGTCATATTTTGTAAAGAAATATGGAGTCGGGATCTATTATTTTATGTTTACCGTTAGATACACGTTTAATTGTTTGTCAAACGGAACCCAAAACCATGTTCTGAAATAGTGTTTCGTTTCTGCACTAGACAGTGCCACAAGTTGCTCCAAAAAATCGTAACACAACACACAGACAAATGTCATATTAACAAATGTAAATCCACCTGATGATCGAGGTTTAAACCTTTGAAACGCGTCGTGGAGATAAATAAACAGTGACTGGTAACAGTAAACTTGTTGTTTCATTTAATATTGACTCTTCCTGACTAGTCTCCCACTCTTCATCGCTACTAAATTGTGATCTGGGTCTGTAACTGCTCCTGCGTACTCCTTATAATCCATTATTCGCCTTCGGAATCTCTGTCTGACCGTGATGTAATAAACTGAAATCTTCCCGTATCTCCTGGCCTTTTCGATGTATACCTCTTCCTCTTGTGATTCTTGAGCACAATATTGGCTATTACTACCTGAAATTTATTACAGAACTCAATTGGTCTTCATCCCTCATTCTTAGTACCAAACTGATATTCTCCCGTAACCCTATCTTGTACTCCTTCCTCTACAACAACTTACAATGTAAGATCAACAATCTCTAAAATTTCATGTTTCTATCTTTAGCGGTTTGGGCTGGACGATGTGTCAGTGAAAGAGTGCTATTTCCTGTGACAGAGGTTGTTTGGAAATTCCCGTTAGAAATTTCTACGACTTATAGAGGGACCGGAGTACATAATATTTTCCATAGAAACTCAGGTCCGTAAACGTACCGTTTCCGTCCTACGACGGTTTCAATTCTGCTGAGAGAAACAGAAAAGTGTCAGCTGCATATCCTGGAATTGCAGTAAGGTAGACAGGATAATGTGTACTACGTCAGACTACTTCCTGTGGGACGGTGTTTAATTTACGAGGCTCCTTTACAGGCTGAGGAAGTTCTGCTGGCACTAGTTCTGGCCGCTGCACAAGAAACTGAAGAGACACCAGGTGGGATGGAGAGCGTGCACCAGGACATGTTTTGTAGGTACAGTGTCTGTAACAACGTTGGTGCTCGCCACATCGAGCCTCTGTTGTAGTGCATCAGTACTGTTCCGTACGTATAATATGCTCAGTTCTTGTTTTGGAATAATGCAAACTCAGTCCTTATGTATTACATGGAAGTTTCATTATGTTTCCTCTCGTGTTGTTACCTAATGATTGTACTGATTCACAACTAATTCAGTTCCTCTGGCCCAAGTGGATGAATTAAACATCTGAATTGAAATCGTGGTAGGACGTAAACGGTACATTTCCGGACATGAGTTCCTATCAAAATGTTATGTATTCACTCCTCTCCACAAGCCCTAGAACTTTATAACCGTAATTTCTGAACATCTTGTATATGTAGATTAAGTGTCTTTAGCGCATTAGTGCGCAACGTTTATCAACCACGCTTCTCGTCCTTAGATTATGACGGGTTTTAAATTGCTCCATCCACACTGTAGAAGTGGACGAGTGGCTTTTTTGTAGACGTTACTATCGCTCTGCCTTGAAATATCAAGTACGAGCTCAAACAAGACTGGAGCTAGTCCCAAATAGCTAAAGGTACACTTCAAAAACACGTTCCGTTAATATTAATCGTCTTCAAAATACAAGTCATTAACGCCCAAACACACGTGAAAGATATAAGCGAGCCGTTTTACCATCAGTTTCGTCTATCGGTGGAGCGTAGAAACCTACCGCCAATAAAATTCTCGTCTAATACGTAGCAAGTTGAAGCTTATCTTTATCCAAATACTGAGTACAAGGTAGGGAAATAAGTCACTTACTTGTACACTAAGAAGAACGAAAGGAAGGAAGATATCGACGAAGAGTTCATTAGAGATATAACTCAGATTGAGGTAGAATAGGGAAGAAAATCGGCCATTTCTTTCCAAAGGAACAACCTCGGCATTTGCCCTGAGTGGTTTAGGGAAATCACTCAAAACGTAAACGTGAATGCCTGGAGAGCGATTTGAACCGGCATCCTCCCGTATACGTACCCAGTGACTTTCCACAATGCTACCTCGTCCGATATATGCGATAAGACCAAAGGTATAGCGTGAGTAGTCCCATTTCTTTCGTTTCACTCTTCGTACACATATTTTTTAACAAAGAGGTAGACATGTGGGTATTGTAAAAGTTACTTAAACTGTGAGATAAAACAATTCCTATCAATTTTATCTTAATTAAAGCAATTCCGGTGTTCCTCATTTCTTCAAGCAAAGCTTCAAAAACTATTACCACTATCCTTCAGACCCATACCCGTCTTTTTTATAGAAAACGATGCGTCGGAAATTTTTCGTGCGAAATGCATTTAAACCAATCGGTTAGGGTGACCTAAACGGTGAAAGTGGTGGAACTTACATTGCCTGTAATACTGGTGGCACGAGGAGGTAACGAACTCGATTTTGGAATTTCAAATTACAACATTCGTGCATGAAAATGTTTTTTTTTTTTTTTTTTTTTTTTTTTTTTTTTTTTTTTGCCATTAATACGTCATGCCCCTTGTGTCTCGACGAAATAAGGCTTCATCGACAAGGACAAAAATTCACATTTTAAATACAGTTTTACTTCTTGATTTTCTACTGCACCCATAAAAAATTTACACAGGGCATTTCTCCCCCAGAGAATTACTATTTTTGACCCAAAAATTAGCATAGTAACGGTTAGATGGAAGGAAGGTGATGTTGCACCGCACCTGTAACGAGAAGCGGCAAGTCGAACACTGAAGAAAACAAAAAGACACTTCACTATTTTGAGAGAAACTTATGAATAGAAATTATCATAGCCTTTTCTGTATCCACAGACATTTGAGAGGAAATCGTTAAACGCTTCAGGCTTTATTACAGGATAATCGTCCATGTACTGGGTATTTATGAGCATCTCCTCTGGTTTTTCGGAAGATATTTGCAACGTCGTATTGCACTGTCCAGGTATAGTCAGCTCAAATCACGGTATGATCAGTGTACGCCCAACCTCAACAGAAAACTTAGATTATCAACAAAATATTATTTTGAAGTGAAATTTTATGATCCCAGCGGAAAGAATACTCTGGAACTAGTCTACTGCTACAATACGTTAAACACTATATCTTAGCAAGCAGAGAAGCGGCGAGTCGTGCACTGACGACCTGTCGAATAGCTTTGACAAGTTCCTAGAAGGCTGATCGAGTGTGCATATAAAATTCCACTTTAAAAACCATTTCATTTGTAACGAGAGATGTCAGTTTTCCGTTGACACTGCGAGACGCATGAAAAACTAAATGGCCAGTATTTGTTCGAGAGTGATGATTGTCATCTTTCCGGGCACACCACCGCATCGTCATGTTTATAAAACTAATGATTTCGTCAGAGTAACAAGTGCCGCTCATCAGCTTGATTTGCTTACGGTTGTTGTACAGGATGTGGCAAATAAAAGTGGCCCAGGCGAGTCAACATGAATGAACGTATTTAACCTCACACCGTGACACAGAAACCACCTCCGTCCACCCGCCACGTGATCCACACCGGTTCACTGCGTAGTGAGGGCTGCGTGGGTGTGAGTGCAGCAGTGCAAAGGAGACTGTGCTACTCACACATTAGAAGAAGAGTCGGACAAACTATTCTTCCCACATCTGACCCCGGCAAGAGAAGTGTCACAAGTTAACAAAAAAAGGCAAATTTTGTTTATGTCACTGAAATACGCGGGTGAAGTGCCCTAATGAAATCGAAAAAGGGCACATCTCTATCACGTGATTTGTTCACTTTAGGGCAATCCTGCCGCTTTTGTCGTAGGCTACTTCATGATTCGCCACGGCAAGAACAGTGTCGCTTTAGCGTTACCACTCCAGGTGTGCATAATAGGTCATTCAGGAAGAACGGCGCATTCTGAGCCCTGACACTTGTCATGTGTCAGGTATGTTCAATGTTATTTTTAATGTCATTGACTATTTCAGTGTCTGTGTTTATGGTGTGTCTGTATAATACCATTACGATGTCCTTCAGACATGCATGCATGTCACGCATTTCTGAAGAAACAGACACTGTTTTGGTGATTACAGCTGTTGTAGATATTCGCAGTTTCATGCATTGCAGCGTACAAGAAAAAACGGAAATTTATGCTATAAAGTAAGTTCATATTGTAACCCTTTCTGCCTACGAAAAGTATTTCCATATGACGTAAGACCATTTACAATACTGTGTTTTCGTAAAAAGTGTTCTTTAAACTGTAATTAACTCATATTTCTTAGCCAGTTTTATTAATTTTTATAAATCATAATTCTATATTTCTGTATTTTTCTAATAAAACGATTTCAACTTGGTTTTCATTACTTTTCCTAACTTAAGTTCTGTTTTTATGTAATAAAAGTTCGAATGTTTTATTATATTACAATGACTAAAAATAAGATACATTATTTTGGTTGGTAAGGTGGCAAAAGTATCATAAGGCAAAAAGGTTTTAGAAAAGCAGTGACACAACTCAGAGAACTAATTAATAACTATCCGATAACACCCACATTCGACAAGAAAAGAATTGCATGTTCATATTAATGTTGTATACTGTTTAATGGAATTTACTGCCAAAAAGACTTACTTGATATTCAAAAGAATCTTATAATTCGTACGTTCCGTCTATGCAACTAATTTAAGGCAGTTTGTTTAGTGCCATATGCGTTTCGCTTCTCTATTTGTGAAGCATTTTCAGTGGCTTGTAATACATGTTTCTTTGTATACATATAATAAACATGTTATGTTACAGTTACAATATGAAACTAGATTACATTTTGTGTGTGCGTTTTTTTTTAGGTTAGAATCAACTTTTGTAGCAAAAATTTCGTGATGTGAAATTATCGTTCGGCGTTTTTTTACGATTTACAGCGCTATTAGCCAATGTGTGAGATGCTGGAGATGTATTCGTTAATTTACATGCCCTAGTTGGTCGATTTCCGGAAACTAATGACCATATCTCCAAGACCACATACATTGCTTGATAGCGCTGTAAATCGTAAGTAACACCGAACGATAATTTCACATCACGAGATTTTTGCTACAAAAGTTGATTCTAACCTAAAAATAACACGACAAAATGTAATATAGTAACATATTGTAACTGAAACATAATACGATTATTATACGTATATATACAAAGAAACATGTATTAAAAGCCACTGAGAATGCTTCACAAATAGAGAAGTGCAACGCATATGGTGATAAACAAACGGCCTTCAATTAGCTGCGTAGGCGGAACATACCTCCAAGGATTTTAAAGGAACCAAGGAAAGACGGAAAATAGAAAAAAGTGAATCTTATAATATTTCAGGATGGATTTCATAGAATTATTTAAGTCGACTTTTTGCAAGTATTGACTCTGTTGTGGCATTGTTCTTGCCAGTGTGCGATATGACTCCAGAACTGATCACGTAATCAGAGAAATTAGAGCTCACTCGGAAGGTTACAGACAACCACTCTACACACACACACACACACACACACACACACGCACACACCATTCGCGATTCGAAGATACAAGGGGGGGGGGGGATGATGGTAGTACCATAGGTACTCTCTACGACACACCGAAGGTGTGTTGCGGAGTACGGGTGTACTCCAGCAGCAGCAGCAGTCTCGTGGGACAGGCGTACGTTTCCCGGCCTACAGCAGCCTGCCGGGCGTCAGTCGCCCGCAGGGGTCCGCGACCCGGCCGACGCATCCGGCGCTGTGACGTGGCGTGGCGAGGCGCCGGGTGGACCTCGTTGCGTAAGGCGTTATCACGTGGCGGTATCGCGCTTTCTCCCGCTGAATCGCGGGTGCCCGAATAATGCATGAGGCCGCCCGGCCGGGCCGCACACCGCTAACGCGACCATTCTCATTCCCAGGGCGCGCCGCGCCGCCTTCTGTTGCTATTCTTTACGTGCCCGCCACAATGGGCGCCGTGCTCTGCAAGCAGCGACGACCTGCGAGCACAAAGTGGTATTCAGTTCCAGTCCACTTGCTACACTTTTCCTTTCATTCCTACAAACTCTCTAATCATACCTCATACGCGTATGGTATTTTCTGCGATCTATCCACGGCGTTTGATTAAGTGCATCATATAACACTTAGAAAAAGAGCTGTTGTATGGCACTGATAGCTTTACAAACAACTGATTTCAGTCGAACTTAACAAACAAAATGAAAAAAAAGTTTTTTCGAATGTTTCAGTCTTAGAAGGAGAGAAAATTCTGGTGGATAGCGAGAAATCACGAAACGAGTCCCACAAGGCTCAGTTTTTGGTCCACTTCCATTCCTTATATATGTGTATGATCTTCTACTAAACATTCATCTACATCTACATACAAATAGAGTCATGGCAGGAGCACAGAATGCGTAACTATTGTAGAAGTGGTGATATTTGGATCGAGAAGTATGCGTAACAGAAGATTTCTTTATTTCTTGAAATAATGTTAAACACAAGTTATGTATCAGGAGGAGTAATCCACAGATTGGTTTTGTAATTTGTTGTTAATTAAGATAGGGCAACGGCCTTGCGGCAGTGGATACACAGGTTCCCGTCAGATCACCGAAGTTAAGCGCTGTCGGGCGTGGCCGGCACTTGGATGGGTGACCATCCGGTCCGCCATGCGCTGTTGCCATTTTTCGGGGTGCACTCAGCCTCGTGATACCAATTGAGGAGCTACTCGACTTAATAGTAGCCGCTCCGGTCAAAGAAAACCATCGTAACGACCGGAAGAGCGGTGTGCTGACCACACATCCCTCTTATCCGCTTCCACATCTGAGGAGGACACGGCGGTCGGATGGTCGCTATGGGCCACTTGTGGATTGAAGACGGAGTGCTGTTATTATATTATATATAAATTAAGAAACTAGCAAGCCACAATTCTTAAAATAGTATCAAGAAATGCTCTTAAAAGTTGGCCCAGCTTGACATAGGTATTTAAAGAGCTTTCCAGTAATGACCAGAATAGTTTTACCCCAAAAAATCTCATTAAAAATAGATAACCCTTAGCCCGCAGTGGCCAGTGGAATATGGATTGAACACAGCCGAACAAGAAATGAACTCAGAAAGCAAGGTCCCTTAGCAAGTGAGAGAGCAGGCGATATTAATCACCGAGAGATCCTTCAAACAACAGATAGAGCTTCGTTAAACCACGCACTAACTCAGTCACTAACATTGGTGTCGCCAGCTGGATTACAAAATTTAATTGCTTTATTTGCTCACAAATCACAAACCACAGAAAATAATACATTCACCTTCTGATTCAATACAATGTCCGTATGTTAGAATGGTACAGTGAAACCTCTTTCAAAACATGCAAAATCAGAGTTCTCTCGATACGCGGTGCAGCTACTTCTCAATTACAAATGCCCTGTGGACTCAGTACATGGGCGCACTCACCATCGTAATCCGACACACACCCACTGCCTGACTGGTTAGAAAATGAACTAAACCGTCTCTGACCTTCTGTCACATTGGTGCCCTTAGCAGACCGACGGAATACAGCTTAAAAAAGAAAGAAAAAAATGGGTTCCATATCATTGCTTTGCGTTTACATTGTATGACGTTGAATACCAGCCCACGAATAGATTATTCACAACAACTAGTGGAAGTCAACACTTCTCGCATCAAGTGCTACGTATCCTATTATGACAAAAACATGATGGTAACACATGCGAAATTCGGTGGTTGGTTGGACTGGGGCTGGGTTGTGATAGTTAAGGTGTGAGTGGTATTCCCACTGGGGTACCAGTTTTTAACAGCCGCAAATATACCCTCTTCACCTCCAATAACGCCAAGTGAAGAACCCAGGACTTTGCCATGGTTCCAAATCAACATCAAACATGTCCACTCGCTACTTACTGGAACAGAGTTGTATTACCTTTGGCTGTCAGATGCGGAAGTCGCTGCTTGCAGAAACTCTGTCTCTAGTAAGCTTTCTTACACAAATAATGTTATTTTAGTTCATGAACCAATCGCCATGGTAGGTCATAGGACCTTCAGCTATTATTTTAAGTGACCTTGAGAATTTGAAATTATTTCCACTGGACTAGGATTCGAGCTCTGATACAAGTTTTCTCTGGATTTGAACCCTTCGAGATGATACTGTCCCGCCATTTCGTTGTTTCCTCACAAAGCCAAACTCCTCCATGTCTCTACGAATGGTGCGATCCTAATTATTAGTGACAAGGAATTTGATAGTTGACATCTCTTCGTGTGGAGCCCACAACGACAATATGTGTGACTACTTGTTGCATTACCTCTAGCCGAACATGCACACATATCGCTGCTGGCGAAGAAATAATAAATATTTCGTGTCTATTCGTAGCTATAAGACAATAGCGAAAGGTGCCGAGTTCGAATCCCTACCAGGCAAAAATCATTTGTATAGTTGTTTCAGGTTCCAGTATCACGATGTTGGTGAACATAATTAATATCTGACATCTAATTGCCCTTAGTTAACAATTCATATAGATATGGGGCTCTATTCCTCAGCCATCACCACAACTTTACTTCATGACGTTTCACATCTACACGTTGCATTTTATTACATAATTTTCATGGTTACTTATCAGGGGCAATATAAGCTTTATGAGGTTCCCAGTGCAGTGCTAAACGTATCGTCTTTTTATTTCCAGGTTCGGACACTCTGTCTTATGAACTGATATTTCTGAAAACTTCGATATTTTACGTCTCCTTACGCCTAGTCATGTCTCTATGAGACACACAAGCTTTGTTCAATTAACAGCAGGTCCTAATTCAGATCATGAACAAGAACTTGTAATGCCATTTAATGAGTATTGTATGACCTTTGAGGCGTCTCTTATTGTAACGAAGTTTAATTTACAAGTGATGGGAGTTGTCTCATCTCTGACAATGTGTTTATTAACATTTATTGTATCACAGTATTAATTTACGCCTGGAGTGACTACCATAGTGAACAGGTTTCTCTAATGGTCTCTTGCAGTAACCACTGTGTATAGTCAAGCGACTGTACTCCACAGAGTTTCGGCATTAGAAGACTTGCAACACAGGTATGTTATGCTGATTGCAGTCAGCAGTGACCCACTTTTATTGCTGTCGAGCGTACCTCTTCAAGAAGTTAGATATTTTAACTCCACCATCACAATACACACATATTTACAATGCTAGAGGACAAAATGGGTTTTTTGCCCATTATTAAAACTATCAGTGGCTAAGAAAATATTTCAATATGCAGCATAAAAGTCTTTGAGCATAAAATGTCTGAAAGGCAGCAAAGTAAATTTCTAATCTAATGTAAAAGCATTTCTCTCGTACAACTCTTTCTATTCCACATACCAATTTTTAGCCGAGCGGTTCTAGGCGCTTCAGCCTGACATGGAAGTGTGTGATGTCCTTAGGTTAGTTAGGTTTAAGTAGTCCTAAGTTCTAGGGGACTGATGACCTCAGATGTTAAGTCCCATAGTGCTCAGAGCCATTTGAACCATTTGAGCCATTTGAACGAATTTTTACATAATAACTGTAAAAGAATTAAGTTTTTATGTGTAGTTGCGTAAGTGGCAGTAAAAAATATTATCTTTATTAACACCAGTGATGCATACATGTCCTGTAAAATGACTCGTTGCATGTCATTTCGATAAAGGAACTGTTCAAATGATCTATCAAACATGGAACTACGTGACTGTATTTTCCCCAAAACACCATGTGGTGTGCCGCACAGGGTATTTTGTAACTCTACTTTCTCATTCCGTTTCCTATTCCACTCGCGACTGGAACTAGGGAGAAACGACTGCCTATATGCTCCCGTACAAGTTCTGATTGCTCTTGTACTCATGGTCCTTGCGCGAAATATGCGTTGGCAGCAGAAAAATCCTTCTGCAGTTAACTATAAATGCCGATTATTTAAATTTTCTCAATAGCATTTTGCGCAAAGAACGTCACTTCGTTCCAAGGATTGCTATGTGAATTTAAGGAGCATTTCCGCAACACTTGCGTGTTGATCGAATCTACCAGTAACAGAACTAGCAGCATGCCTCTGAATTGCTTCGATGTCTTTCTTTAATCCGACCTGGTGACATCCGCAAACGCTCGAGAGCCGCATTCAAGAATGGGTCGATTTCCTTTATAGATGAGTTGCATTTTTTACAGTACTAATAAAAAACCGAAGTGGGCCACTCATTTTCCTTGATACCGTCTTTAAATACTCGTTCCTTTTCATATCGTTTTGCAACTCTATGCCTAGATATTAATCGATATCGCTGTGTCAAGCAGCACACCACTAATGCCGTATTCGAACATTAGAGGATTATTATTAGTATTCATCTCCATAAACTTATACTTCTGTCCATTTAGAGCATTCATCTCACAAAATACAAATTCTGTCCAAGTCATCCTCTATCCTCCTACCGACAATCAACGAGGACAGTTTCCTTTGCACTACAGCGTCATTAGCAAACAGTCGTAGACTGCTGTCGACCCTAACCGTCAGTTCATTTACGTATTTAAAAAAACAAGAGCAGTCGTATTACACTTTCCTACGCGACTCGTGACGATTCTTTTATTTGTCGAACGATCGCCATCCAGGAGGTTGTACTGGGTTTTAGTACTTAAGAAGTCTCACATAACGGCGGACCCATTCCGTTTGCTCGGACCTACATTATCTGGGACACTCTGACGAGCGCCATCCGGAAATCTAGGAATATGGAATCTGCCTGTTGTCCTGCATCCATGGTTCACAGGGTATCATATGAGAAAAGAGCAAGCTGAGTATCCCATGATCGATGCTTCCTAAATTAGTGGTGAGTTGTGAACGAAAGCTTCTCTGTCTAAGGGAATTTATTGTATAAGAGCTTAGAATATCCTCAAGAACTGCAGCTGTTTGTGTGTAATTGTGCGGGTCCGTTAACTTCCTTATATACAGGAGTCATACGAGCTTCCTTTTCCGTCGCAGCAAGTCATTCATGGTAACTGCAAGCGAAGTAAGGGACCAGTATTGGAGAGTGTTGTCTGTAAAACCGAACTGAGTGTCCATCCAGACCTCATGGCTAATTTGTTTTCAACTCTTTTAGTTGTTTCTCATCGCTATGGATAGATATTTCTATGTCGTCCATAAGGGAGTCTGTACCGAGGTCAGACGATGGTTTGTCTGCACAATCTTCGGTTAGCTATTTTTTAAACGCTTTTAACTTCAGCTTTCAATTTGTTGTCTTCTGTTGCCATACACAACTGGTCGACGAGGGACAGAATAGAAACATCAGACCCGGTTAGTGATTCAACGTTTGACCAGAATTCTCTCGGGTTCTCGGCAAGATCTACCGCTAACGTATGAGGATGAAAGTTGTATGCTTTACGCATCGACTTTTATAGACGCATGAATTTCTATTAACTTTGGCGTATTGATATTTCTGGATTCTATTTTGAATGGAGAGCGCAACAGTCTCTTGTTAAAATGTTTCAATTTTTGTTATTCAACCACGCTGGGTGTTTTCCATCATTAATCCACTTATTCGGCAGATGTTTCGCCAGAGTGAGATTTACAGTTATTTTAAACTTCCCCATTAATCTTTTACGTTCACCGTATTGGAACTAAATAATCTCCATTTCTTGAGCAGGATGGGAACGACTCCTTATGTGCTTTCCCTAGTCCTCTTGATGGATTTATTAACTTCAGTAACCACCGTCGCTATGACATCGCGATCACTAATCGCTGTCGCCATACTGACACTGTCCATGTCAGGCCTGAGTGTGTAGCCACAAGGTCCAAAATATTCCCTTTCCCTAGCTGCTCAAGATAATTTTCGAAAAATGTCTTCAGAACAACTTCACAAGACTGTCTGCTCGTACCCCCTGCGCCAAATCTATAGTCCCACTCTATATACTGTAGGTATAAGTCGCCCCCAACAAGTATAACATGATCAGGGCACATCCACGCTACTGACGGTACACTTTCTCTGAATAATTCTACAATTGTTGTGGTGGGATCGAGGTGCCGGTGGGACATCCGATGACAAAATTTTCACCTTGGCTGGTTACACAGGTTCAGATAACTTCACAGTCAGACAGAACACGAGAAAGACAATAATTTTGTTGAACACTCTCCTTCACATGGCATTTAACCTGTGTTTTCGACTTTTTCCCAGCCACGGAGGCCATTTTCCTAAGGGACCTCATAACGCGCCTAACGTTGGAGCTCCCGATAACCATCCAACTCTTCAGCCCCGTTTATCTACTTGGAAGGGGCGGCTACTTGTCGAAAGTCGAAATGGCGAGGCCAGAAGGGCAGTTCCCACATCCTTCTTCTGCCTCCAGCGATTCGATCGGTGAGCGTGGTTCCCTGCATCGAGTACGCTGGAAGGTGCTAGGTAACACACTCCATCAGTGAAACAAGCGACAACTTTAGATGTCCTACGCAACGTGCGCCAGTAACTCCGGCAGCGTTACACCCTGAGCCAAACCATGCAGACCACCGACCCTGGCCGACTGTGCCTTCAGGTGTTCGCGAATTTCGATCAGCTCCTTCCGTGTCTGCACACATCATACGCACTGGCTCGTTAGAAAACACTTAACTACACACCCTACTCGCACAGAATTACCTGCTACCGCTGATAGGTTACTGAACGGAGACTTATACCGCTGTCCTGACGAATGCGAGTCCATTGTCTTAGCATAGTGCCAGCTGATGATAACCTTGCCAGAAGTATCCAGCGTGATATGGACGGTGGCAACTGTTAAACAATTTCGCCTTTCGTAGGACCCGGAGCGACGATGTCGGGATTGCTGTCCAGATCATCGCACTGACAGCCCACGTCACGGGAATCTTCGACATCGTTTTCAGCGCCATCGGTTTACCAAGAGTGCGAACCTGGCCTCTAGATCCATGACAGTAAACAGCAGAGCTGTGAAAGGAACTGCCCATAATACTCTCCTTTCTGGTCCTTGTGTCTATGTTGGTTGCAGGATGTCTTCGGATCCAGTTCATGGTGCTGATACATTTGCTGCTGGTAATGGTTCGATTACTGGGAATTTAAGGAGATGGGACCGGGATTCACTTACTAAACCAGAGATTGTACAGAGTTTCAGGGAGATCGTAAGGGAACAACTGAAAGGAATGCGGGAAAGAAATACAGTAAAAGAAGATTGGGTAGCTTTGAGGGATGAAATAGTGAAGGCAGCAGAGGATCAAGTAGGCAAAAAGACGAGGGCTAATAGAAATCCTTTGGTAACAGAAGAAATATTGAATTTAATTGGTGAAAGGAGAAAATATAAAAATGCAGTAAATGAAGCAGGCAAAAAGGAAAACAAACGTCTCAAAAATGAGATCGACAGGAAGTGCAAAATGGCTAAGCAGGGATGGCTAGAGGACAAATGTAAAGATGTAGAGGCTTATCTCACTAGGGGTACAAGAAAATTGAAGAGACCTTCGGAGAAAAGAGAACCACTAGGATGAATATCAAGAGCTCTGATGGAAACCCAGTTCTAAGCAAAGAAGGGAAAGCAGAAAGGTGGAAGGAGTATATAGAGGGTCTATACAAGGCCGATGTACTTGAGGACAATATTATGGAAATGGAAGAGGATGTAGATGAAGATGAAATGGGAGATATGATACTGCGTCAAGAGTTTGACAGAGCACTGAAAGACCTAAGTCGAAACAAGGCCCCGGGAGTAGACAACATTCCATTAGAACTACTGACAGTATTGGGAGAGCCAGTGCTGACAAAGCTCTACCGTCTGGTGAGCAAGATGTATGAGACAGGCGAAATACCCTCGGACTTCGAGAAGAATATAATAATTCCAAACCCAAAGAATGCAGGTGTTGACAGATGTGAAAATTACCGAACTATCAGTTTAATATGACACGGCTGCAAAATACTAACACGAATTGTTTACAGACGAATGGAAAAACTGATAGAAGCCGACCTCGGGGAAGATCAATTTGGATTCCATAGAAATATTGGAACACGTGAGGCAATACTGACCCTAAGACTTACCTTAGAAGAGAGATTAAGGAAAGGCAAACCTACGTTTCTAGCATTTGTAGACTTAGAGAAAGCTTTTGACAATGTTGACTGGAATACCCTCTTTCAAATTCTGAATGTGGCAGGGATAAAATACAGGGAGCGAAAGGCTATTTACAATTTGTACAGAAAGCAGATGGCAGTTATAAGAATCGAGGGGCATGAAAGGGAAGCAGTGGTTGGGAATGGAGGGAGACAGGGTTTTAGCCTCCCCCAAGTGTTATTCAATCACTATATTGAGCAAGCAGTAAAGGAAACAAAAGAAAAATTCGGAGTAGGTATTAAAATCCATGGAGAAGAAATAAAAACTGTGAGGATTGCCTATGACATTGTAATTCTGTCAGAGACAGCAAAGGACTTGGAAGAGCAGTTGAACGGAATGGACAGTGTCTTGAAAGGAGGATATAAGATAAACATGAACAAAAGCAAAACGAGCATTATGGAATGTAATCGAATTAAGTCGGGAATTAGACTACGAAATGAGACACTTAAAGTAGTAAAGGAGTTTTGCTATTTGGGGAGCAAAATAACTGATGACGGTCGAAGTAGAGAGGATATAAAATGTAGCCTGGCAATGGCAAGGAAAGCGTTTCTGAAGAAGAAAAATTTGTTAACATCGAATAGAGATTTAAGTGTCAGGACGTCGTTTCTGAAAGTATTTGTATGGAGTGTGGCCATGTATGGAAGTGAAACATGGAGGATAAATAGTTTGGACAAGAAGAGAATAGAGGCTTTCGAAATGTGGTGCTACAGAAGAATGCTGAAGATTAGATGGGCAGATCACATAACTAATGATGAAGTATTGAATAGAATTGGGGACAAGAGAAGTTTGTGGCACAACTTGACCAGAAGAAGGGATCGGTTGGTAGGACATGTTCTGGGGCATCAAGGGATCGCCAGTTTAGTATCGGAGGTCAGCGTAGAGGGTAAAAATCGTAGAGGGAGTCCAAGCGATGAATACACTAAGCAGATTCAGAAGGATGTAGGATGCAGTAGGTAGTGGGAGATGGAGAAGGTTGTACAGGATAGAGTAGCATGGAGAGCTGTATCAAACCAGTCTCGGGACTGACCACCACAACAGCAACAACTGTTGCTTTGGTGCGATGTATTTCAGCTTCAGTGGCCCGAAATGCTGCTGGCCCTACAACTCCGGCCTACCGATGCCGATTCATTAAGATTGCGACGGCATCGGCTGATGCATGTGACGCCAGAGAGCCGGCGAGCCGAGACGTGAGACGTAACCGCTGCGCCGGCGTGTGTAAACGAGGCGAGGTGCGTGCGTAAGGCCCCGCCCGAAATAGCGGCGCCTATTGTGAGGGTGGGACGTCACGGGCCGAGAGCAAACACGGCCCCGCGTCACATCCTGTCTCGTCCCGCGCTGCCTCCTCCTGGTGCTGGACCTGCGTCAAAGCCAAGGGCGCCAGCACCCGCCCTGCGTCACCAGCGCACCTGGTGGGCGGCGCCGGCCACGCACTCCCTGCCTCCCGCTACACCAGCACCTGCAAGTATAGCACACACTCCCCACCTGGGAGTCTTAATTTTAGCGACCGAGAGGAATTCGCGGAAAGAGATCCACTGGTTCACATTCGGCATTCGGCATACTAATGTCTTCACACTCCAGATACATCATACGGGGTAGTTCATCGATAGTGACTGGGCCAAACATTTCACGAAATAAGCATCAAACGAAAACAGTACAAAGAACAAAGCTGGAAACCAGATGGCGCTATGATTGGCACGCTAGATGGCACTGCCATAGGTCAAACAGATATCACCTGCATTTTTTCTAAAATGGGAACCCCCATTTTTTATTACATATTCGTGTAGTACGTAAAGAAATATGAATGTTTTAGTTGAACCACTTGTTTCGCTTTTTGATAGATGGCACTGTAATAGTCACAAACGTATAGGTACGTGGTATCACGTAGCATTCCGCCAGTGCGGACGGTGTTTGCTTCGTGATACATTACCCGTGTTAAAATGGACCGTTTACCAATTGGGGAAATGGTTGATGTATGGCTATTGTGATCAAACGGGCGAGTGCTATCTATGCTGCTATCCTGCTGTTATGCTGCACGACATCATCCAAGTGTCCGGACCGTTCGCCGGATAGTTACGTTATTTAAGGAAACAGGAAGTGTTCAGCCACATGTGAAACGTCAACCACGACCTGCAACAAATGATGATGCCCAAGTAGGTGTTTTAGCTGCTGTCACGGCTAATCCGCACATCAGTAGCAGACAAATTGCGAGAGAATTGGGAATCTCAAAAACGTCGGCGTTGAGAATTCTACATCAACATCGATTGCACCCGTACCATGTTTCTATGCACCAGGAATTGCATGGCGACGACTTTGAACGTCATGTTCAATTCTGCCACTGGGCACAAGAGAAATTGCGGGACGATGACAGATTTGTTGCACGCGTTCTATTTAGCGATGAAGCGTCATTCACCAACAGCGGTAACGTAAACCGGCATAATATGCACTGTTGGGCAACGGAAAATTCACGATGGCTGCGACAAGTGGAACATCAGCGACCTTGGCGGGTTAATTTACGGTGCGGCATTATGGGCAGAAGGATAATTGGCTCCCATTTCATCGATGGCAATCTAAATAGTGCAATGTATGCTGATTCGATACGTAATGTTCTACCGATGTTACTACAAGATGTTTCACTGCATGACAGGGATGTCCGGCATATAGCTCGTGTGCGGTTGAAGCGGTATTGAACAGCTTATTTCATGACAGGAGAATTGATCGTCGAAGCGCCATACCATGGCCCGCACGTTCACCGGATCCGACGTCCCCGGTTTTCTTTCTGTGGGGCAAGTTGAAGGATATTTGCTATCGTGATCCACCGACAACGCCTGACAACATGCGTCAGCGCATTGTCAATGCATGTGCGAACATTACGGAAGGCGAACTACTCGCTGTTGACAGGGATGTCGTTACACGTATTGCCAAATCATTGAGGTTGACGAACATCATTTTGAGCATTTATTGCATTAATGCGTTCTCAGAAATGATAAATTCACAAAGATACATGTATCACATTGGAACAACCGAAATAAAATGTTCAAACGTACCTACGTTCTGTATTTTAATTTAAAAAACCTAGCTGTTACCAACTGTTCGTCTAAAATTTTGAGCCATATGTTTTTTGACTACTACAGCGCCATCTATCACAAAGCGAAAAAAGTGATCCAACTAAAACATTTATATTTCTTTACGTACTGCACGACTATGTAATAAAAAATGGGGTTCCTATTTAAAAACACGCAGTTGATATCCGTTTGATCTATGGCAGCGCCATCTAGCGGGCCAACCATAGCGCCATCTGGTTTCCCCCTTCAAGCTAGACAAGTTTCGTTCTTTGTAGTTTTTTCGTTTGACGCTTATTTCGTGAGATATTTGGCCCGGTCACGATCAATGGACCACCCTGTATAGGCATCACTTTCTTCGGACGGCACAGTAGCTGTAATTACACCAGTTAGAGAGGAAGCAACAATTATTAATGTTTTTCATGACCACAGAAAATGTTAATAGTGTTAATTACGTATTAGATCATAACTAAGTGTGGACAGAGGCTTTCAGGCGCGTAAAACAGATGGGTGACAAACAGGACGGGATAACGAGTCCCAAGGGAAACGAAAGCTGTCTGCTTCTCCGCGGATGACCAAACACGCCAGTGAAGATTATTCTCGATGGTTCGACAACACGATTAATGTCGAGGTTACAAGCGCGCGCGTGTGTGTGTGTGTGTGTGTGTGTGTGTGTGTGTGTGTGTGTGTGTGTGCCTGTGTGCGTATGTGCATGTGTGTATGTGTGTAGCATTTGGTGTGATTATCATGTGCTACGTAATACGAAATAGAAGGGCCAGACGCAGGATTCGGGATTTAAAAAAAAAATCGGACTATTAATCGCAAGTGAACCGACCAATTTTTGTGGTAATTTGGCAACAGCGAACGGTTCGGGCGTGACGTTGAGCGCCCTGATTCGAGGAAACCAGCCCATCGCGTGAAGTGTCAACTACCAAGTAATTTTAATCGGACTGTAAATAGAGGACGTTGGAAAGAATTACCTTAAGTGAGAAAGAGCGCTGAACCACAAGATAGCGGTGTAGGTGACAAAGCGGGGAGGTCATGGTAAAATCTTACGGCGTGACTGGAGACGTCAGTCTACGGCGGTAGTACGAGATGGCCGCGTTCGCCAGGCGAACGAAGCGGTGTGCGTATACGAGCGACACTGCAGAGTCCTGTTCAAGGTGATAGGCAGCTAAACTGTTACTAAATGTAAGGCGCAACTGCCTACAGCAAAACGTGTCCGGAGTCGAAGGTGCATTTGTTGGCGGAATCTAAATAGAAACCGAATGGGATAGGACGCTGGTGGCCCGACCTTGAGCATCTGGCCCCAAAAAGTAGGGACCTCGGCAACTTTCGTGATGGTCCAGAGGAGGAAAAACTAACTGCTGTAACACAAGGAACTGATCATGTCCTTTGTGGATACAAGTCTCCCACTCTGGCCCAGTTCAACAGTCGGAAAAGCTGTTTTTTCTTTCTGTACCTCCACGGAGAAGAATAAAGAACCGTTTACAACTTGAAGAGTTTTTAATGGTAGCCACATTCTTGAATAAATTAACAACTTCTCTCAAAATGACGGCAACCGAAATTCATTTCCAGATGTTGGTTCCAAAAGAAATCTACAGCAAGATGCGGCTGGCTGATCACTTACTAAAATCGCGGAGGAGCCAGCCACCCTGATTACACATTAAAAATGGCACCCAAAATTTTAGGGAACAGATCGGACTGTTCAAAAAAGTTTAAAAGTCGTACAACATTCGCTGTCAGCTAAAATAGATAGCAAATCTGACGGAAAAAGAGCTGCCACCCTTTGGTGCAAGAATAAAACACAATCTAGTAAAATGTGGCAGTCTGTGGTCTGTACAAAGACCACACATTGGAGGGTGCTCTCACCGGGACAACATATCATGCGTCATAGGGTTGTGGCCCATGTGAAGACTAGTAGGGAGGACTTCGACCTCTTGCGTGGCTGGAAAGACGTACGCCACGGCAGCGTTGTGGCTTATTATCGCCTACATTCAGCCATTCTTCTTCTCATCGGTGACTCTGAACCTCAACAGTGAGGCAAGAGTATGCAGAGGTATGGCACACTGAACTAACAAAGGACCGCGACACGCCTTCTTGACTACTACATTCGCCCTCTCATTCCCACAATATCTATGTGTCCAACACCCAGTAGAAAGACGCCCACGCGATGGTCAGAGATGGTAATTTGTCAGGTGACCTTTAGTGATGCTCGGGTTAACAGAACAGGTTCTGTGTTTATGAAGAGTGTTAGCGACTGTGTCATTAGAAGATAGAGCACTTGATAGGTGTGGCTAGGGTAAACAAGGTTATCTAAGTAGAAGAAAGTGAGAAGTGAGTGTTGGTCAGAGTATGTGTCTAAGGTATTAAGGTGAAAGGGCAGCTAGTGTTTGTTATTTGTGTATAGTAAGGAGACACTCACAACGGGAGGCCGCCAATTGTGAAATTCAGATTCGATTCATACTGCGCATAATAAAAGCTCATGGCCAGAGGTGTAATGTGGCAAAGCACCAAGATGCACTTCTCAGCCGTTGTCGAGAAAATCGACAGTTCGTTGCGGCGAAATACTCTCAACGATTAATAGTTCACTACAGCGTCGTGGCAAGGCGGTAAGCGCTCGAGTTCGTATTCCGAAGGTCGCCGGATCGAATCTCGCATCATGCAACTTTTTTTATTATTTGTTTTTTTGTAATTCAAATGTATACACACACACACACACACACACACACACACGGCAATCAGTTGCAACAATTATGCATATAATAAGTTGTTGAAAGTCGTTTGTCGTGGAAAAATAAATATCACAAATAGTATTCAAGTGGATACAATTTATTGAAAAGTTCGGTGTACACTCGCACATAATTAACAATTAGTGACCAGAAGTAGCTGGAGTATCGCACGAACCAGAGTGATAGTTATCACAGAAACATGGAAAGCAGAAAACACCACGACATCGAGCACATCTGATAAACGATGCGTTTTTACAAGAACAATTGTTTTTTAAATTATCTGTTGGGAAACACACCTGATTGACGTTCTGAAAAAATTATTCTATCGTTCGTCAGGTTTGATGCATACCACGCGTATCGTATCATATCGGCAAAAATCGGAGAAGACAATTGGTGGTGGACGATGGATTGAATTTATTTCGTGTGTGTGTGTATATACATTTGAATTACAAAAAAACAAATAATAAAAAAAAAGTCGCACGGCGCGGGATTCGATGCGGCGACCTTCGGATTACGAATCCGAGCGCTTACCACTGCGCCACGACGCTATTGAAAACTAATAAGCGTAGAGAGTATTTCACCGCAACGGTTTCTTTTAACTGTCGATTTTCTCGACAAACGGCTGAGAAGTGCATCTTGGTGCTTTGCCAAATTACGCCTCTGGCCATGAGCTTTTATTATGCACAGTATGAATCGAATCTGAATTTCACAATTAGCGGCCTCCCCTTGTCAGTGGGGTGCGTCTTCAGTGGTGTGAATGGCACACATTTGCATCAGGTGATGTGTCAGAGAGAACAGTCATTCTAGTTTTGTATTAGAGAGCTCTGGTTTGCACTTGTAGTAGTAGGTGGCTCTGAGCACTATGCGACTTAACTTCTGAGGTCATCAGTCGCCTAGAACTTAGAACTAATTAAACCTAACTCACCGAAGGACATCACACACATCCATGCCCGAGGCAGGATTCGAACCTGCGACCGTAGCGGTCACGCGGTTCCAGACTGAAGCGCCTTTAACCGCACGGCCACACCGGCCAGCTAGTAGTAGGTAATATTGGGTATGTCAATGGGGTAAGACTTCAGTGGTGTGAATGGGACACGTGATTTGCATCAGGTGATGAGTCAGTGAGAACAGTCATTCTAATTTTGGTAAGAGAGAGCTCTGATTCACAGTTGTAGAAGAATATCATGTGGGTTAACTTAATGGGGCAGGTCTTCACCGTTTTGAATGGGACATGTCGTTTGGATCAGATGATGTGTCAGTGAGAACAGTCATTCTAGTTTTGGTAAGAGAGATCTCTGGTTTACACTTTAGCAGTAGGCAAGGTGGGGTAACATACATATGGTATTACATGATGTAGTAGTTGCAAAGTAGAGCGTTGCTTTGCAATAAGGACGGATTTGTCACGGGGAGAGGTGTGCGATATCGTATTTTATATTCGTCAGTTTAGGTGGCTGTTTGATGTAACATACTTTGACAATGTTATACTTCAGTTTGGGACTTGAAAAATTTTACATGGTGACTGCAGTGGTAAATAAGGGCAGGTTATTAGTAGTCGTTGCGGATTCGGAGAGCTGTACGACTCTGGATTTCAGGACTGGGATTAAATGTCCAGTCGAGCTCCAAAGTGACAACATCAGTGCAGTTCCGTAGGCAGGGTGCGAGCTGTGGTTGCTCGGGACGCAGGGGACCAAGAGGGAGCAAGGATGAAAGGAGACGGAAAGTTTTGAAGGAGGAGTTTGCACAGCAGGATAGCGTGAAGACTCGAACTGAGGACATGCCGATGAAATCTTTTTTTTCTTTTTTTAGTCATCCAGCTTCTGACTGGTTTGATGCGGCTCCCCACCATTTCCTATCCTGTGCCAACCTCTTCATCTCATAGTAGCACTTGCGACCTACTTCCTCATATGGTTCAAATGGCTCTGAGCACTATGGGACTCAACATCTGTGGTCATAAGTCCCCTAGAGCTTAGAACTACTTAAACCTAACTAACCTAATGACATCACACACATCCATGCCCGAGGCAGGATTCGAACCTGCGACCGCAGCGGTCACGCGGTTCCAGACTGAAGCGCCTAGAACCGCACGGCCACACCGGCCGGCCCTACTTCCTCAATTATTTGCGTGATGTGTTCCAATCTCTGTCTTCTTCTACAGCTTTTACCCTCCACAGCTCCCTCTAGCACCATGGAAGTCATTCCCTGATGCCTTAATAGATGTTCTATCATCCCGCCCCTCCTACTTAATGTTTTCCACATACTCCTTTCCTCTCAGATTCCTTGCAGAACCTCCTCATTCATACCTAATTTTCGACATTCTTTTGCAGCACGTATGGAATGCTTCGATTCTCTTCTGTTCCGGTTTTCCCACAGTCCATGTTTGACTACCGTACAACGCTGTGCTCCAAACGTACATTCTCAGAAATTTCTTCCTAAAATTAAGGCCGATATTTGATATTATTAGACTTCTCTTGGCCAGGAATGCCTTTTTTGCCATAGCTAGCCTTCTTTTGATGTCCACTTTGCTCCGCCCGTCATCGGTTATTTTACTGCCTAGGCAGCAGAATTCCTTAACTTCGTGACCATCAATCCTGATGTCAAATTTCTCGCTGATCTCATTTCTGCTACTTCTCATTGCTTTTGTCTTTCTTTGATTTACTCTCAATCCATAAACTGTATTCATTAGACAGTTCATTCCATGCAGCAGATCATGTAATTCTTCTTCACCTTCCTTGAGTATAACAATGTCATCAGCGAATCGTGCGATTGATTTCAGCATGAATTTTAATTCCACTTCTGAACAGTTCTATTGTTTCCATCATTTATTCTTCCATGTACAGATTAAACAATAGGGGCGAAAGACTAAATCCTCGCATTACACCCTTTCTAATCCGAGCACTTCATTCCTGGTTGTCCACTCTTATTATTCCGTCTTGCCTCTTGTACATATTGTACATTACCCGTCTCTCCCTATAGCTTATTCCTATTTTTCTCAAAATTTCGAACATCTTGCACCATTTCACATTGTCAACGCTTTCTCCAGCTCGACGAAACCTAAGGAAGTGTCTTGGTTTTTCTTTAGTTTTGCTTTCTTTATCAATCGCAACGTCAGTTGGTGCCTTTAGCTTTCCTAAACCCAAAATGGTTATCATCTAACATATCCTCGAGTTTCTTTTCTATTCTTCTATATATTACTCTTTTCAGCAACTTGGATGCTGGATGTAATTGGTATAAGGTGGGTGATGCTGATATTTCAAAGGATAAGGTCTTCAGGATATCGTCAGGTCGGGAGAGGACAAAGGAAATAGCGCATAAATTTGGGGTATGTCTGGGGTGACGTTCGTTAGCTTAGTGTTCTCCTTGTCACTTTGAATGTCCGTGACGTCACTGACTGCTCTAAAGCAGTTATCTCTCAAGATAAAATAATGAAGGGAGCTGTTTAGGAAAAGGGAAATGGGAAGACGGAGACGATGCGGTTGACACGCATCGCTGGCGAGACGTTACGCATTGCTCATGCGCGCTCGCCCGCCACGTCAGACCCAAACTGTGAATGGGAGTCACCGACACGCGCTACCAAAGCAAACAAGTGCGTCGCGCAGCTTATCTGGCGTGACGTCAGCCGCTCCTCTGAGCTCCTAGTACACAGGCTCGCGGAGCACACTACTAATGACATCAACCTTTCCAAGTCCTCAGTGGCTGTGTTCCTCGAAGTAGAGAAAACGAATCATCGGGTTCGACAAGTCATCCTTATAAGGAAGATACCTGAGAAAACTTCAGTACTAGTCTACTATAGCAAGCTGATCGCCAGCTTTCTAAAACACAGGACAACGACAGTTAAAATCAAGGGAAAAAGGTTCTGTCTTAACGCCGATTTTGTGCACAATTTACATAATGACAAGCGGAGCCTCAAAAATATCAACCTAATACAATTCGCCGAGGGTACAGCCTTCCTGACTAGCAGATGCCATCACAAAGTACAAATGTAACGATTACACTCAGGTGACCAAAGTCGGTGGATAACGATTTGCACGTATACAGATGTCGGTAGTATAGCGTACACAAGTTGTAAAAGGGCAGTGCATTGGCGGAGCTGTTATTTGTATTGAGGTAGTGAAAAGGCTTACGACGTGATTAGGACAGCATCACAGGAATTAACATACTTCGAACGTGAAATAGTACATCTACATCTACATTTATACTCCGCAAGCAGCCGGCCGAAGTGGCCGCGCGGTTAAAGGCGCTGCAGTCTGGAACCGCAAGACCGCTACGGTCGCAGGTTCGAATCCTGCCTCGGGCATGGATGTTTGTGATGTCCTTAGGTTAGTTAGGTTTAACTAGTTCTAAGTTCTAGGGGACTAATGACCTCAGCAGTTGAGTCCCATAGTGCTCAGAGCCATTTGAACCATACTCCGCAAGCCGCCCAACGGTGTGTGGCGAAGGGCACTTTACGTGCCACTGTCATTACCTCCCTTTTCTGTTCCAGTCGCGTATGGTTCGCGGGAAGAACGACTGCCGTGCGCGTTCGAATCTCTCTAATTTTACGTTCGTGATCTCCTCGGGAGGTATAAGTAGGGGGAAGCAATATATTCGATACGTCATCTCGAAACCTGGACAGCAAGCTACACCGCGTGCAGAGCGCCTCTCTTGCAGAGTCTGCCACCTGAGTTTGTTAAACATCTCCGTAACGCTATCACGGTTACCAAATAAACCTGTGACGAAACGCGCCGCTCTTCTTTGGATCTTCTCTATCTCCTCCGTCAACCCGATCTGGTACGGATCCCACAATTATTAGCAATACTCAAGTATAGGTCGAACGAGTGTTTTGTAAGCGACCTCCTTTGTTGATGGACTACATTTCCTAAGGACTCTCCCAATGAATCTCAACCTGGTACCCGCCTTACCAACAATTAATTTTATATGATCATTCCACTTCAAATCGTTCCGCACGCATACTCCCAGATATTTTACAGAAGTTACTGCTATCAGCGTTTGTTCCGCTATCATATAATCATACAATAAAGGATCCTTCTTTCTATGTATTCGCAATACATTACATTTGTCTATGTTAAGGGTCACTTGCCTCTCCCTGCGCCAAGTGCCTATCCGCTGCAAATCTTCCTGCATTTCGCTGCAATTTTATAATGCTGCAACTCCTGTGTATACTACAGTATCATCCGCGAAAAGCCGCATCGAACTTCCGACACTGTCTACTAGGTCATTTATATATATTTTGAAAAGCAATGGTCCCATAACAGTCCCCTGTGGCACGCCAGATGTTACTTTAACGTCTGTAGACGTCTCTCCATTGAGAACAACATGCTGTGTTCTGTTTACTAAAAACTCTTCAACTCCAGCCACACAGCTGGTCTGATATTCCGTAGGCTCTTACTTTGTTTATCAGACGATAGTGCGGAACTGTATCGAACGCCTTCCGGAAGTCAAGGAAAATAGCATCTACCTGGGAGCCTGTATCTAATATTTTGTGGGTCTCATGAACAAATAAAGCGAATTGGGTCTCACACGATCGCTGTTTCCGGAATCCATGTTGATTCCTGCATAGTAGATTCCGGGTTTCCAAAAACGACATGATACTCGAGCAAAAAACATGTTCTAAAATTCTACAACAGATCGACGTCAGAGATATAGGTCTATAGTTTTGCGCATCTGCTCGACGACCCTTCTTGAAGACTGGGACTACCTGTGCTCTTTTTCAATCATTTGGAACCCTCCGTTCCTCCAGAGATTTGCGGTACACGGCTGTTAGAAGGGGGGCAAGTTCTTTCGCGTACTCTGTGTAGAATCGAATTGGTATCCCGTCAGGTCCAGTGGACTTTCCTCTATTGAGTGATTCCAGTTGCTTTTCTATTCCTTGGACACTTATTTCGATGTCAGCCATTTTTTCGTTTGTGCGAGGATTTAGAGAAGGAACTGCAGTGCGGTGTTCCTCTGTGAAACAGCTTTGGAAAAAGGTGTTTAGTATTTCAGCTTTACGCGTGTCATCCTCTGATTCAATGCCATCATCATCCCGGAGTGTCTGGATATGCTGTTTCGAGCCACTTACTGATTTAACGTAAGACCAGAACTTCCTAGGATTTTCTGTCAAGTCGGTACATAGAATTTTACTTTCGAATTCACTGAACGCTTCACGCATAGCCCTCCTTACGCTAACTTTGACATCGTTTAGCTTCTGTTTGTCTGAGAGGTTTTGGCCGCGTTTAAACTTGGAGCTCTCTTTGCTTTCGCAGTAGTTGGAGTTAGACGCATTGTACATTCCATTTCATAAATCGTTAGGGAATTCAGCGTTCCGAGATCCAAGAGTGTTTAGAGTATGTCGAGAATACCAAATTACCTCTCACCTCCAACAGCGCAGTGGCCGATGGCCTTCACTGAGAGCAGCGGCGTTTGCGTGGCGTTGTCAGTGCTAACAGACAAGGAAAGCTGCGTGAAATAGCCGCAGAAATAAATCTGGCGCGTAGGACTAACGTACGCATTAGGACAGTGGGGCGAAATCTGGCGTTAATGGGCTAAGCCAGCTGACGGCCGACCCGAGTGCCTTTGCTATGAGCACGTCATCGCCTGCAGCGTCTCTCTTGGACTCCTGACCATATCGGTTGAACCACAGACGACTGGAAAGCCGTTGGCCTGATCAGGTGAGTCCCGATTTCAGTTGCTGAGAGCTGATGGCAGCGTTCGGGAGTGGCGTAGACCTCACGAAGTCATGAACACAAATTGTCAACACGGCACTGTGCTAGCTTCTGGTGGCTCCATAATGGTGTGGGCTCTGTTTACATGGAATAAACTGGCTCCTCTGGTCGGACTGGACCGATCATTTACTGAAAATGTCAATAAAATTCTTCTGCGCTGTTGATTACATTGTAGATCCGAATGTAGAAATATGTATAGATGTAAACAGATTTATAGATATGTCACTCTTGAGAGAATGTCTATTTGGCCGGCCAGAGTGGCCGTGCGTTTCTAGGCGCTACAGTCTGGAGCCGAGTGACCTCTCCGGTCGCAGGTTCGAATCCTGCCTCGGGGATGGATGTGTGTGTGATGTCCTTAGGTTAGTTAGGTTTAATTAGTTCTAAGTTCTAGGCGACTGATGACCTCAGAAGTTAAGTCGCACAGTGCTCAGAGCCAGAATGTCTATTTGGAAGATATCTTGCTCTAACCAATCTGAAAGTCTGTTAATGCCATTCAATAGGCAAATAAACACTATAAGCGGCTCAGTGCATAAACTTTCGAAGTAAGTAGATCCACAGCTGGGGCTCCGGAGAGAGCATGCTTGCATGTCATTGGTAGCGGCGTAAGCGTGGCAGCGGTCTCGTGCCGCAAAGGCGGGTGTAGGAAATGCATCGGCGTGACAGAGTAGCTGTCGGTACCGTAGCTTCTATTTCAGAATGTGTTTGACTTGTAACTGCTTTTTGATAGTACTTCTGCTTAATTTGATTTCACTGGTTGTAATATCCACGCGTATATTTTATTCAGAATAATATTCACGACGGCATTGTGTGTGGAATGTGAATGAACATCTCGTGATATTAATAAAAAGGGCTTGATCGTTAATAAAATAATAAATAATTATTCTCAGTCACATAATTTAATATTTTGTAAAAAAATTCCATCTCAGACACTACCCATGGAAAAAGAAAATGAAAATCTCTATCTTTTGCTATCTATGATTCTTCTAGAAAAATCCTTCTTCTTGTTCGACTTTTGTATTGATACGATGTGATTGATGTCTTCTAACACAGAGGTCTGTAAAAAACTGTATTATGTTGCTTATTTTTAATATTTGAAAAATAGAGTTTATGTGCCATTGAAATGAATCTGCCTTGTAGGAAGTTTTATTTCATTGAAATTCTCGTCCTATATAAATGTTAAGTTTTCTGATCACCTACAAAAGAGGACAGCCATTAGTGATATTGATCTACAGCACGGTTTATTGGTTAGTGCTGAATTGACAAATATTTTCAAATGTTAATGCATATAGTGAAGCTACAAAAAGGTTTAAAATACACTCCTGGAAATTGAAATAAGAACACCGTGAATTCATTGTCCCAGGAAGGGGAAACTTTATTGACACATTCCTGGGGTCAGATATATCACATGATCACACTGACAGAACCACAGGCACATAGACACAGGCAACAGAGCATGCACAATGTCGGCACTAGTACAGTGTATATCCACCTTTCGCAGCAATGCAGGCTGCTATTCTCCCATGGAGACGATCGTAGAGATGCTGGATGTAGTCCTGTGGAACGGCTTGCCATGCCATTTCCACCTGGCGCCTCAGTTGGACCAGCGTTCGTGCTGGACGTGCAGACCGCGTGAGACGACGCTTCATCCAGTCCCAAACATGCTCAATGGGGGACAGATCCGGAGATCTTGCTCGCCAGGGTAGTTGACTTACACCTTCTAGAGCACGTTGGGTGGCACGGGATACATGCGGACGTGCATTGTCCTGTTGGAACAGCAAGTTCCCTTGCCGATCTAGGAATGGTAGAACGATGGGTTCGATGACGGTTTGGATGTACCGTGCACTATTCAGTGTCCCCTCGACGATCACCAGTGGTGTACGGCCAGTGTAGGAGATCGCTCCCCACACCATGATGCCGGGTGTTGGCTCTGTGTGCCTCGGTCGTATGCAGTCCTGATTGTGGCGCTCACCTGCACGGCGCCAAACACGCATACGACCATCATTGGCACCAAGGCAGAAGCGACTCTCATCGCTGAAGACGACACGTCTCCATTCGTCCCTCCATTCACGCCTGTCGCGACACCACTGGAGGCGGGCTGCACGATGTTGGGGCGTGAGCGGAAGACGGCCTAACGGTGTGCGGGACCGTAGCCCAGCTTCATGGAGACGGTTGCGAATGGTCCTCGCCGATACCCCAGGAGCAACAGTGTCCCTAATTTGCTGGGAAGTGGCGGTGCGGTCCCCTACGGCACTGCGTAGGATCCTACGGTCTTGGCGTGCATCCGTGCGTCGCTGCGGTCCGGTCCCAGGTCGACGGGCACGTGCACCTTCCGCCGACCACTAGCGACAACATCGATGTACTGTGGAGACCTCACGCCCCACGTGTTGAGCAATTCGGCGGTACGTCCACCCGGCCTCCCGCATGCCCACTATACGCCCTCGCTCAAAGTCCGTCAACTGCACATACGGTTCACGTCCACGCTGTCGCGGCATGCTACCAGTGTTAAAGACTGCGATGGAGCTCCGTATGCCACGGCAAACTGGCTGACACTGACGGCGGCGGTGCACAAATGCTGCGCAGCTAGCGCCATTCGACGGCCAACACCGCGGTTCCTGGTGTGTCCGCTGTGCCGTGCGTGTGATCATTGCTTGTACAGCCCTCTCGCAGTGTCCGGAGCAAGTATGGTGGGTCTGACACACCGGTGTCAATGTGTTCTTTTTTCCATTTCCAGGAGTGTATGTTATTTGTTAGTAGTAAAACAGGAGTTGAAGCAGAATCGATAAGTGAATGTCTTATGTTAGTCGCCATCTTAGTGAAATATTGCAGCGCCAGTTTTAAATTGTTTTTCTATACACACATAAATGTTGTTGGCCATAATCGCTGAAATAGTACAACACGCAATCAAACTATACCACGCCACATGGTTAGTAGTGTGTAGGAGAGTAATAATGTAACAGACAGACTTCTAAATACAGCATTGAGAAGATTTTCTCGATTGCATTGCTTTTAAATTGGAATAAAATATTTGTTCCAATGTGCATGAGCATGTTGCATCATGAAATATGTTTACAAATTAGTAAAAATATTAATTTTCTGGAGTGATTTTTGTAATTCCAAAAAAAAAAAAAAAAAAAAAAAAGCACAGCACTCGTAAAGTGAACTCTATCGTTTCAAAACGAAATAAAAATACATTAAACACCTACTACAGGGCTGACTAGAGGCGAACGTATGGAAAGTGTTCCAAGGTAAAACACTCTCCTCTGCCATTTGTTTCAATGTAAAATCGTAGTGATCCCAGTAATGGAAGATTTGGGCTCACCGACGATAGGGATTAGTCAAGAAGGGGAAGAGTGGGGGCCCTAGTTGATGTTATTGTTGGACACCAATCACTGCATCACTTCCATGGTTGTTTAAGAATAGCTGCATAATGGTGACGAGTGTCGAGGTGACTTGCAAAGATGAACATGTCCAATAAATTCAGTTTTTCAAAATTAGCACAAAACTTATTTTCAGGATACATATGCATGAATATAACACATTGCAATACAAACGTCTTTACTTTTGCGCCAGAAGGCAGTTCATGGCTGTAAATTAAATCTACAATGAAAACATTCCTCAAAAAAGTAGACTTAAATATGCACATGTTCTCATTTGGATGTGTTTAGCTTTGAATGATTTTCAAAAGCAAATATCTTGTTGTTGTTGTTTTTTTTTTCTAAGGTACTTTGATGTTATTGTATAATGCTTGCTATACTATACCTTATTACGTATTTGTAGCAATTTAGTTAAGATATGAAAAAAATTATATAATGGCAACCTGACATCGATATTCCTTTTTGTACCGTAAGTTATGATTTCACTGTTCTTTCACAGTTATTTAAAATATTTCAAATCAGCTTGACAGAATACAATAATGTAACAGTGGTATTCATTGTTAACAGAATGCTTCTTTGAGGTAACTCTTACACTTAAACATACAAACCAAAAGCACCTTCTAAACAATAAAAGCAATTTACTGTGCCTCTCTGTTCAGCAACATGGGTATATCGTCAATGATGCCGGTGTGCTAACTAAGTCATGTTGATTTCGCCAGACTTCGCCGAAAATAGTTTGCAATAAACCCTCAACATTCTTCTGCTTGTCATCAGAGATTGGATGGCTGAGAAGTACTGCAGCTCGTGGTTAAGGAAAGAGTTTCTGAATGGTCCATCCGCGTTTCTGAAGAGACTTCCGCTATCGTACATCTTTTTGGGACCTTTGGAATGCATTTACTTCCATATCTACATGAGTCTTCCCCGTAGCTTCGTAGCTGTACGTGAAAATTCGTATCATTTCACTTACATAATCTAAATTTCGTAGGCCATTAGATAGGAATTTTACTTCTATCACTCTCCAGTCTTCATCAAGGTTTCTTATGTCACCTACTGACTGGTATATTCCAATTCTATTACAACTGTCGGCCTTTTTTGTAGAAGTCTCTCTACTCTATCAAAAATTCCGTCAGTAGGTAAGTAACTGTATCGTCGTAATAATAATTATTAATATTAGTACTATGTAGTACTATAACGAGAGAGAACAGAAGCAGAAAATAATGCTAACGGCTGTTCCAGTCTGGCCGCGACTGGAATGGAAATCAAGTGACTGGAATCAGCGATGCCTATTGTCCGTAATGAATTAGCAACTTGCTTGAAATGTTAGCTTTGAACCACATGTTTTCACAGAGTAGTCACACTGGACATGTTTTGTTTCACTTAAATTGCGTGACATATTTAGGTTCTATTAATGTAACTCAATCCAATGTCCGGAGAGTGGGACTTCGACTGGTCGATTTCCAATAATAAAATACCGACACCAGTTATTTTCGTTTTATTTGTTAGGCAGTCAGTTTCGGCATTACATTCTGCCATCTTCAGGCCGGCATACATCGAGTAAGCCTCGTGTTATAAACCAATGCAGCACTGAAACTTCCTGGCAGATTAAAACTGTGTGCCGGACCGAGACTCGAACTCGGGGCCTTTGTCTTTCGCGGGCAAGTGCTCTACCAACTGAGCTACCCAAGCACGACTCACGCCCCGTTCTCACAGCTTTACTTCTGCCAGTACCTCGTCTCCTACCTTCCAAACTTAACAGAAGCTTTCCTGCGAACCTTGCAGAACTAGCACTCCTGAAAGAAAGGATATTGCGGAGACACGGCTTAGCCACAGCCTGGGGGATGTTTCCAGAATGAGCAGCACTGTCAACTGGCGTCGTGAAGAATTTTGGCCCACGTGCATGTGCGCTGTTGGACAGTTATCAACAAGCTGCTGGAGGGAACTGATGACATGATCCTGTTGTCCACAAATCCTTAAGATGGGGTGGAGACCTCTTCTGAAGTTGCAAGGCATCCCAGATACGCTCAATAATGTTCATTTCTGGGGAGACTGGTGGCTAGCGAAGGGTTTAAACTCAGAAGAGTGTTCCTGGAGCCACTCTGTAGCAATTCTGGACGTATGGGGTGTCACACTGTCCTGATGGAATTGCCCACGTCCGTTGGAATGCACAATGGACATGAAAGGATGCAGGTGATCAGACAGTACGTGTCACTTGTCAGAGTCGTATCTAGACGTATCAGGGGTCCCATATCACTCCAACTGCACACACCCAACCTGCTTGCACAGTCCCCTGCTGACAGCCGGCCGGTGAGGCCGTGCGGTTCTAGGCGCTTCAGTCTGCAACCGCGTGACCGCTACGGTCGCAGGTTCAAATCCTGCCTCGGGCATGCATGTGTGTGATAGGTTAGTTAGGTTTAATTAGTTCTAAGTTCTAGGTGACTGATGAACCCAGAAGTTAAGTCGCATAGTGGTCAGAGCCATTTGAACCAACCCTGCTGACATGCAGGGCCCATGAATTCATTAGGTTGTCTCTGTACCCGTACACATCCATCCGCTCGATACAATTTGAAACCAGACTCGTCCGACTAGGCAACATGTTTCCAGTCATCGACAGTCCAATGTCGGTGTTGACTGGCCCGGGCGAGGCGGAAAGCTTTGTGTCGTGCAGTCATCAAGGGTGCACGAGTGGGCCTTCGGCTCCGAAAGCACAAATCGAATACGTTTCGTTGAATGGTTCACACGCTGGCGCTTGTTGATGGCCCAGCATTGAAATCTGCTGTAATTTGCTGAAGGGTTGCACTTCTGTCACGTTGAACGATTTTCTTTATGGGTCGTTGGTCCCGTTCTTGCAGGATTTTTTGCCGGCCGCAGCGGTGTCGGAGATTTGATATTTTACCGGATTCCTGGTATTCACGGTACACTCGTGAAATGGTCATACGGGAAAATCCCCATTTCATCTCTGCCTCGGATATGCTGTGGTCCATCGCTCGTGCGCCGACTATAACAACACGTTCGTACGTCATAACCTGCCATTGTAGCAGTAGTAACCGAACTAACAACTGCGCCAGACACTTGTTGTCTTATATAGGCATTGCCGACCGCAGCGCCGTATTCTGCCTGTTTACGTATCTCTGTATTTGAATACCCATGCCTATACCAGTTTCTTTGGAGCTTCAGTCTATAATACGGGCGGGATGGGGAGTACCGGCTCTCGTTAGCGGCGGGCCAGAACGCGGATTCAGAGTCGCTGTGTACGGCCTAGCGGGAGTGGGGGCGTGTCGTGAGGTGTCAGCGGTCGTGAGTCAGCAGTCGTGGGGCTCGGCCGCTGCCAGCTTGCCGTCCCACAGCGTGGCAAGGTCGCCGTGGCTGACGCGGCCTGCCTGTCTTATGAGGTACCACACCAGCTCCACTGACGCGTCCTAACGCCGAGCCACATCCTAGATGATGCAATGTCGCGTCTATACTTAGCTGCTCGTACTCCCGCGCTTGCGAATGCGTGGTGTGAATAAATTGTAATGATGCTGACTGTTTTCGTTTTTCCCGAATTCTATCTATCTATCTATCGCTTGAGCCTCGTCCCGCAGTTACGCAGGGTCAGCCATCGTTAATCGGATTTGGCATGTTAATGTTTAAGGGGTGGCCGGATGCCCTTCCTGCCGCCACCCCGTACCCCCCCAGGACGGAATTAGTGTACCCCCAAATGTCTGCATTGAGTGTAATCCATGCAATAATGCGAATGTATTCAGATGTCAGCGAGCCGTGTAACTGATGTGGAACATGGGGACCAGCTCAGTAGTCACCTATCGGAATGTGGAAAACCGCCTAAAACCACATCCAGGGTGGCCGGCGCATCGGCCCTTGTCGTTAATCCGCCAGGCGGATTCGAACCGGGGTCGGCGCGCCTACCCGAGTCCAGGAAGCATCGCGTTAACGCTCTCGGTTACCCTGGCGGGTCTTTCGTTTTTTCCCCGAATACGACGGTTTTTTTTCCGTGTTTGTAGTGGAAATAAAAACTTACTAGCATTGTAAGAGACAGTATGAAGTATTAATTTGATTAATGAATTATTTCAGCTTCAGAATTTTGTTCACCATATTCCTTCAATGTTTCAATTCAGTTCTCTCTAAAAGCTGTTCCTACACATAACACGCTGCAGACGGTAAACACAGGTATATTTTGCGGTAAAAAGGAACACATAACCGCCAGGAAGCTCCACTATGACAATTAGCTTTTCAACGAAAATTTTGTGAATAAAGTCGTCTAGATCACGTAATATATTTCTTATTTCTATCGTCGTTTCGACTACTGCCGTCACAGAACAAAACTTAGTTCGTAAAAATACATTTAGAGTCAATATCAATAAAACCTGTACCTAAACGAGGGAGTTGCGGTTGACGTCACGTTTAGGCTTAGGTTTTATTGATACTGACTCGGACCGTCTTTTTTTTTTTTTTTTTTTTTTACATGTCTCCGCAATATCCTTTCTTTCAGGAGTGCTAGTTCTGCAAGGTTCGCAGGAGAGCTTCTGTAAACTTTGGAAGGTAGGAGACGAGATAGTGGCAGAAGTAATGCTGTGAGTACCGGGCGTGAGTCGTGCTTCGGTAGCTCAGATGGTAGAGCACCTGCCCGCGAAAGGCAAAGGTCCCGAGTTCGAGTCTCGGTCGGGCACACAGTTTTAATCTGCCAGGAAGTTTCATATTAGCGCACACTCCGCTGCAGAGTGAAAATCTCATTCTGGAATACGTGAATATTGCTCGTCAGTAAGGGATCCGCACTAGACAGGACAGGGCAGAAGATCCGAAGAGGAGCAACACGTTTCGTTACAGGTTCATTTAGTAAGACCGAAAGCATCACGGAAATGCGCAGCCAACTCGAATCCAGGCACTGGAAAAGGGGTCTTCTGCATCACAGTATGGTCTACTGTTGAAAGTTCCGAGGGCGTAAGTTCCTAGAAGAATCAAACAATATATTGCTTCCTTCTACGGATATCGCGCAGAAAGACCACCAAGATAAAATTACAGAGATTCGAATTCACACGGTAGGCTACCAGCAACCATACGCGACTGGAATAGGAAAAAGGGGAAGTGACAATGACGCACAAAGTACCTTCCGCCACACACCGTAAACTAGTTTGCGGAATATAGGTGTATTGTCTGCCTGGCTTCGATATAGTTGTGATAACAATTAAGTAAAGAAACGAAGTACGAGTATATGCCGTAAATTGTCGTATTCGAATCATAATCACGGTGGATCCTGTGAGTTCACGTCTCATGTATAGTTAATAATATTTTTAAGTGACTTCAATGCGTGATAATCGGCATACGATGGTTCTAAAGAGAACTTTGGTGAAAAATGCGCAGTTAGGTTTTGGCTCAAATAATTACTTTGGTGACAACTGTGCAGTTGAGACTTGGATGTTCCATCTGTGTGTTGAACTATAGACTGCAACAGTGAATGTGGAAATCTGAAACTGTGTAATCAACTGAAGATTAGTGTAGGTCCGGAACCGGTTGTGATTTTAGCAAACGATTTTCAATTGTGAGTGCTGGCGTATTTCACTCAACATTACTCTTTAAAGCTATAAATGCATCTTGGTGAATATTGTTCATAATGTAGTCGATGTGTATTTGATAAGAGATTCTTATTCGAGTATAAAAAATGGTTATAACTGATCTTTCTATTCAAAGTCAAGTACACTCATGATCAATTGAATAAGAATAAGCTGGCGTGTGGAAGATACAGTGTTTTTGTCACATAGGCGAGTCGACTAGCTTCGCAAAGCATGTGACATTCACAAATGACATATGCAAGTCACCGTATCTTAGAACATTCGGCCGCAGCGACATCGGTAGCGTAAAACGTGCAGGCTTTGGAGTTTTCACGGATCACTGTATAGAGGCTCTTTCATGGGTATGTCGATATCAAGGAAAGGGATGAAGGCTGGAGGATGTACTATGCCTGACAGGAGAGGTAGAGAGCAAAAGGCAGTGGGGCAGGAAGGTAAATAGAGGTACAATACCTCAAGGTTCGTAATCACCCATTTTGGGTCTTTCAGGTATATAATTCTGTTGAATCTTTTTGTTTACTGGCAACAAACAACCCCATACGAACAGGCCATGATGGCTCAACGGTACCGACCGGCCACCGTGTCATCCTCAGGCCTTAGATGTCACCGGATGCGTATACGGAGGAGCAAATGGTCAGAACACCGTCTCCCGACCATTGTCGGTTCTCGTCACCGGTGTCGCTACTTCTCAAGTACTTTCTCAATGGGCCTCACCAGGGCTGAGTGCACCCCACTTGCCAACAGCACTCGGCAGACCTGGGCGGCGACCCATTCAAGTGCTAGCCAAGCCCGATTGCGCTTAACTTTAGTGTTACAGTCGACAGAGTTGGAGGATGACGTAATTTCCACCAAGCTGTTATTTTATCAAGAACTAATACGAAGGTTAGCGCTTTGCTCATCGTGAAGTACGTTATGTAAAATAACATTCCATCTGGAACTGTGTCGCATGCCTTCCGGAAGTCAAGGAACACAGCATCCATTAACATAGACAACATTCCATTAGAACTACTGACGGCCTTCAGAGAACCACTCATGACAAAACTCTACCATCTGGTGAGCAAGATGTATGAGACAGGCGAAATACCCTCAGACTTCAAGAAGAATATAATAATTCCAATCCCAAAGAAAGCAGGTGTTGACAGATGTGAAAATTACAGAACTATAAGTTATATAAGTCACAGCTGCAAAATACTAACGCGAATTCTTTACAGACGAATGGAAAAACTGATAGAAGCCGACCTCGGGGAAGATCAGTTTGGATTCCGTAGAAATGTTGGAACACGTGAAGCAATACTGACCCTACGACTTATCTTAGAGGAAAGATTAATAAAAGGAAAACCTACGTTTCTAGCATTTGTAGACTTAGAGAAAGCTTTTGGCAATGTTGATTGGAATTCTCTCTTTGAAATTCTAAAGGTGGCAGGGGTAAAATACAGAGAGCGAAAGGCTATTTACAATTTGTACAGAAAGCAGATGGCAGTTATAAGAATCGAGGGGTATGAAAGGGAAGCAGTGGTTGGGAAGGGAGTGAGACAGGGTTGTAGCCTATCCCCGATGTTATTCAATCTCTATATTGAGCAAGCAGTAAAGGAAACAAAAGAAAAGTGCGGAGTAGGTATTAAAATCCATGGAGAAGAAATAAAAACTTTGAGGTTCGCCGATGACATTGTAATTCTGTCAGAGACAGCAAAGGACTTGGAAGAGCAGTTGAACGGAATGGACAGTGTGTTGAAAGGAGGGTATAAGATGAACATCAAGCAAAGCAAAACGAGGATCATGGAATGTAGTCGAATTAAATCGGGTGATGCTGAGGGAATTACATTAGGAAATGAGACACTTAAATTAGTAAAGGAGTTTTGCTATTTGGGGAGTAAAATAACTGATGATGGTCGAAGTAGAGAGGATATAAAATGTAGACTGGCAATGGCAAGGAAAGCGTTTCTCAAGAAGAGAAATTTGTTAACATCGAGTATAGATTTAAGTGTCAGCAAGTCATTTCTGAAAGTATTTGTATGGAGTGTAGCAATGTATGGAAGTGAAACGTGGACGATAAATAGCTTGGACAAGAATAGAATAGAAGCTTTCGAAATGTGGTGCTACAGAAGAATGCTGAAGATTATATGGGTTGATCACATAACTAATGAGGAGGTATTGAATAGAATTGGGGAGAAGAGGAGCTTGTGGCACAACTTGACTAGAAGAAGGGATCGGTTGGTAGGACATGTTCTGAGACATCGAGGGATCACCAATTTAGTATTGGAGGACAGCGTGGAGGGTAAAAATGATAGAGGGAGACCAAGAGATGAATACACTAAGCAGATTCAGAAGGATGTAGGTTGCAGTAGGTACTGGGAGACAACGAAGCTTGCACAGGATAGAGTAGCATGGAGAGCTGCATCAAACCAGTCTCAGGACTGAAGACCACAACAACAACAACATGTAAAATAAAATTAATATGCTTGAATAGTTCTTGCACTGCATGGCCGTCAGTGCACAAAACCTAGAATGTCATTTGAATGGAGTAATATAGCTGCGAGAACAGCAGTAACACTAGACAATAAGAAAAGACTGATAACCATAAACAAGTCGAAGACAAGACTCGTGATTAGTATCCACAAATTAGACATATACACAGTTGTTTGAGTTCCGCCACTTGCTTATAAGTGTACACTGGAATACTTTGGAACTGTCTGTCACTGTACAGTCAGAAAATCGTAGGATACTACTGATAAACAATTCTACAGCACATCTTTCTTCGTGTACTTATAATTACATGCAAGACGGATAAGCGTATCACACTAAATTTGCAAAATGGTGACACACGTAAACACTTATTTTTCCAGATGTCAGGACATAAACCATAAACCATAAATGCGACACGAAAATCTACATGTTCCCCAGTCATCAACAGTTCAACGACAGTGCCGACAGCCCCAAGCGAGGCGTAAAGCTTTATGTCATGTAGTCATCAATTGAGCAGGGATGGACCTCTGGATCCAAAAGTCCGTATAGATGATGTTTCGTTGAATATATATTTACAGGGCTATTACAAATGATTGAAGCGATTTCATAAATTCACTGTAGCTCCATTCATTGACATATGGTCACGACACACTACAAATACGTAGAAAAACTCATAAAGTTTTGTTCGGCTGCAGCCGCACTTCAGGTTTCTGCCGCCAGAGCGCTCGAGAGCGCAGTGAGACAAAATGGCGACAGGAGCCGAGAAAGCGTATGTCGTGCTTGAAATGCACTCACATCAGTCAGTCATAACAGTGCAACGACACTTCATTACGGAGTTCAACAAAGATCCACCAACTGCTAACTCCATTCGGAGATGGTATGCGCAGTTTAAAGCTTCTGGATGCCTCTGTAAGGGGAAATCAACGGGTCGGCCTGCAGTGAGCGAAGAAACGGTTGAACGCGTGCGGCCAAGTTTCACGCGTAGCCCGCGGAAGTCGACGAATAAAGCAGGCAGGGAGCTAAACGTACCACAGCCGACGGTTTGGAAAATCTTACGGAAAAGGCTAAAGCAGAAGCCTTGCCATTTACAATTGCTACAAGCCCTGACACCCGATGACAAAGTCAAACGCTTTGAATTTTCGGCGCGGTTGCAACAGGTCATGGAAGAGGATGCGTTCAGTGCGAAACTTGTTTTCAGTGATGAAGCAACATTTTTTCTTAATGGTGAAGTGAACAGACACAATGTGCGAATCTGGGCGGTAGAGAATCCTCACGCATTCGTGCAGAAAATTCGCAGTTCACCAAAAGTTAACGTGTTCTGTGCAATCTCACGGTTTAAATTTTACAGCCCCTTTTTCTTCTGCGAAAAAAAAGGTTACAGGACACGTGTATCTGGACATGCTGGAAAATTGGCTCATGCCACAACTGGAGACCGACAGCGCCGACTTTATCTTCCAACAGGATGGTGCTCCACCGCACTTCCATCATGATGTTCGGCATTTCTTAAACAGGAGATTGGAAAACCGATGGATCGGTCGTGGTGGAGATCATGATCAGCAATTCATGTCATGGCCTCCACACTCTCCCGACTTAACCCCATGTGATTTCTTTCTGTGGGGTTATGTGAAAGATTCAGTGTTTAAACCTCCTCTACCAAGAAACGTGCCAGAACTGCGAGCTCGCATCAACGATGTTTTCGAACTCATTGATGAGGACATGCTGCGCCGAGTGTGGGAGGAACTTGATTATCGGCTTGATGTCTGCCGAATCACTAAAGGGGCACATATTGAACATTTGTGAATGCCTAAAAAAAACTTTTTGAGTTTTTGTATGTGTGTGTGCAAAGCATTGTGAAAATATCTCAAATGATAAAGTTATTGTAGAGCTGTGAAATCGCTTCAATCATTTGTAATAACCCTGTATATATGAATAAGATATATATATATATATATATGAGGTGGTTTCTTGTAATGGTAAGCTTTTTTTGTCGATTTATGTATGAAACGTGTATATTTCACTTAGTATGTACAATCTAAATGGTAAGCACACTAGAGTCCAAAAGTTAAGCATATTTACGAAAAGACATTACCTTATCAGGACGTCGAAACGATTACTGAACAAGCTACAGTTTAATCATAAGCCTTTGGATACAACAGTGCTCCAAACACAATGTCAGAAATGTTCTGATAGCTAAGATGCACATTTGTAAGAAAATAACACAACTGGGAAATTTCTTCCACAACAAAAGGGCCTTTAAGTATGGATATACACACACGATACAGAGACACGTGATATGCTCTGAACGAAATGCTTCAAGAGCTCTGTTGGCAGTCGATCCCACTGCTCATCAGAGTGGTGCGGAGGTCCGGAAGTGTCCTTGGTGGACGCTGACAGGATGCAAGTGGTCTCCCTAAGGCATCCTAGGCATGTTCTACAGGACTCAGATCTGGTGACCTCTCCGGGCAGTCCATGCGACGGATGTCTCCACCTGCAAGTAATTCATGCACCAGAGCAACTCTATGAGGACGGAGGTTATCACCCATAAAATGGAAGTCTGTACCAACTGCACCACTGAAAAGGCGAACGTGTGGTAGCAGTACGTCATATCTTTACCTCTGAACGTTTACAGTACTCCTCCGACCACCAACGAAGATGTGCAGCTCCTTAATGCCTTTTAGCATGATACCTCCGCGTACCATGATGCCATCACTATCAAACCTGTCTCTTTCCACGATATTCGTGTGGATGTATCGCCTGCCAGCTTCTCCCCAAATTAATATCCGACGAGAATCATTTTGCAAACTGAAGCGGGATTCATCTGCTCTTATCGTATTCCTTCATTCATTCATGGTCCAATTTTGATGTTGCAGACTCCATAATACACAGTCCCGTCTGTGTGCTGGAGCGAGTGGGATGCACTCGAGCGGACGTCTGGAAACCAGCCTAGCTGTACTGAACCTTCGATACACAGTCTGTCGGAAAGCAGTAGATCCTGAAGCAGCTGTAAGCTCTGCAACCAACTGCCTTGCGAGTGCACTCCGATTTTTATCGACGTTATACTGACCTACGATGAGCATCCCCTCTCTCAACTGTCGCCAAAGCCTCGAAATTTGATACGGTTCCGCACTTACGTTTAGTGAAAAAAAATACGGGCTTACGGAATATCGGACCAGGTTTGTGATTGGATTCAGGATTTCCTAGAAGAAAGAACACAACATGTCATTCTTAACGGTTCAAAATCTGCAGATGTAGAGGTAATTTCGGGAGTACCGCAGGGAAGCGTGATAGGACCTTTATTGTTTACAACATACATAAATGACTTAGTTGACAACATCGGTAGCTCCGTGAGGCTATTTGCAGATGACACGGTTGTCTACAAGAAAGTAGCAACATCAGAAGACTCGTACGTACTCCAGGAGGACCTGCAGAGGATTAATGCATGGTGCGACAGCTGGCAGCTTTCCCTAAACGTAGATAAATGTAATATAATGCGCATACATAGGGGCAGAAATCCATTCCAGTACGATTATGCCATAGGTGGTAAATCATTGGAAGCGGTAACGACCGTAAAATACTTAGGAGTTACTATCCGGAGCGATCTGAAGTGGAATGATCACATAAAACAAATAGTGGGAAAAGCAGGCGCCAGGTTGAGATTCATAGGAAGAATTCTAAGAAAATGTGACTCATCGACGAAAGAAGTAGCTTACAAAACGCTTGTTCGTCCGATTCTTGAGTATTGCTCATCAGTATGGGACCCTTACCAGGTTGGATTAATAGAAGAGATAGACATGATCCAGCGAAAAGCAGCGCGATTCGTCATGGGGACATTTAGTCAGCGCGAGAGCGTTACGGAGATGCTGAACAAGCTCCAGTGGCGGACACTTCAAGAAAGGCGTTACGCAATACGGAGAGGTTTATTATCGAAATTACGAGAGAGCACATTCCGGGAAGAGATGGGCAACATATTACTACCGCCCACATATATCTCGCGTAATGATCACAACGAAAAGATCCGAGAAATTAGAGCAAATACGGAGACTTACAAGCAGTCGTTCTTTCCACGCACAATTCGTGAATGGAACAGCGAAGGGGGGATCAGATAGTGGTACAATAAGTACCCTCCGCCACACACCGTAAGGTGGCTCGCGGAGTATAGATGTAGATGTAGAAATGACTCTTAGTGTCGCATCCGAGGATACTGAGACTTCGGTCTGCTTCCAGGAGGCCGAGTACTCCACCCCGCAATACGTGGTCCAAATGGCATTACATTGTCACCTTCACCAAGAGACTACGCTCTGTTCATAGCGAATGGACAAACAATACTGAGGCATGAGTGGTCTCCTGCAATGTTTGTATTAATCTTTCGTTTACGCCGCTATTTACAGCACGGAGTACTCCTTTCCTATATAGAGCGAACATGTAGGGTAAGTTTTGGCGGTGATTTTGGGTAATTGCTCCTTTCCACTTTTCATTTATGTGTTTTCGTAATAAAAGCTCAACTAGTGTGCATCTCTCTAAATAAATATGTTTTTGTTGATACCTCAAATTTTATCTGCATTCTGGGGAGAATTCAGGAAAGGAACAAATAAAAGCTTATTGAACTCCTCAGAACTACTGACTTACACATTTTCCACGAAGCTTCTCTGAGAGAGAGTGGTTCTATCCGTGTCAGAGAATGTCTTACTCCATCGATGGGGGGTTCTTAGCCCTTATTAAGTGGTTACTTGGTGAACCTTCACTAGCATTTAGGGAGTACAAACGACACATGGCCTTGTTTGTACAATTCTAGTAGAGCACGATTATGTACGTTCCTACTTAGGTCATTAATGAACAGTTACGCAATACCAATGCAGATTGTGTTACGCAATTGTGCGGGTAATGCTCGCTACCGGGAGTTCTGGGGACACATTGACGTATCTGACAATCGAGACGCCGTACTCGGGCTGCGAGTGGATTCCCTCTGGATGAGGAAGAAACACTGGCTAGCCGTACCTGGAAACGGAGTTCGTGCTGCGAACTCGCGAGGCGCGGGGAAGAACTGGTGGCCTGGCAGATAGCTGCGGCCTTCACGGAAGCGGCCGACGTCCTCGTCTTCCCGGGAAATCGTGCGCCCGATGGCGTCGCGGCGCGTCCACCGATAGTGCGCCTCACACCTGGACACCGAGCCGAGATAAGGAAGAGAGCGGCAGCCGATTAATTCTCCTTCATTCAGCCTCCTTCTGCATTCATACATGACGACCGGATAAAAAAACAAAACTACTGCTTATTCAGTTCCAAGGGAACTTAGTTTCTCTGTTCGTTGTCGTTTTTCGCCCTTGATATATGCACAGCCGACCAGTGTTTAAGTCACACGCATGAATTTGAGAGTACTCCTTCTAATAGCTCGTAATATACGAGGTGCATTCAAGTTGTAAGGCCTCCGATTTTTTTTCTAATTAACTACTCACCCGAAATCGATGAAACTGGCGTTACTTCTCGAGGTAATCGCCCTGCAGACGTACATATTTTTCACAACGCAGACGCCATGATTCCATGGCAGCGGCGAAGGCTTCTTTAGGAGTCTGTTTCGACCACTGGAAAATCGCTGAGGCAATAGCAGCATGGCTGGTGAACGTGCGGCCACGGAGAGTGTCTTTCATTGTTGGAAAAAGCCAAAAGTCACTAGGAGCCACGTCAGGTGAGTAGGGAGCATGAGGAATCACTTCAAAGTTGTTATCACGAAGAATCTCGATGTGCGGGTGCATTGTCTTGGTGAAACAGCACACACGCAGCCCTTCCCGGACGTTTTTGTTGCAGTGCAGGAAGGAATTTGTTCTTCAAAACATTTTCGTAGGATGCACCTGTTACCGTAGTGCCCTTTGGAACGCAGTTGGTAAGGATTACGCCCTCACTGTCCCAGAACATGGACACCATCATTTTTTCAGCACTGGCGGTTACCCAAAATTTTTTGGTGGTGGTGAATCTGTGTGCTTCCATTGAGCTGACTGGCGCTGTGTTTCTGGATTGAAAAATGGCATCCATGTCTCATCCATTGTCACAACTGACGAAAAGAAAGTCCCATTCATTCTGTCGTTGCGCGTCAACATTGCTTGGCAACATGCCACACGGGCAAACCATGTGGTCGTCCGTCAGCATTCGTGGCACCCACCTGGATGACACTTTTCGCATTTTCAGGTCGTCATGCAGGATTGTGTGCACAGAACCCACAGAAATGCCAACTCTGGAGGCGATCCCCCAAAACAATTCTCTCCACTTTTTCGATCATGTCGTCAGACTGGCTTGTGCGAGCCCGAGGTTGTTTCGGTTTGTTCACGCGATGTTCTGCCTTCATTAAACTGTCACACCCACGAACGCACTTTCGACACATCCATAACTCCATCACCACATGTCTCCTTCAACTGTCGATGAATTTCAATTGGTTTCACACCATGCAAATTCAGAAAACGAATGATTGCACGCTGTTCAACTAAGGAAAACGTCGCCATTTTAAGTATTTAAAACAGTTCTCATTCTCGCCGTTGGTGGTAAAATTCCATCTGCCGTACGGTGCTGCCATCTGTGGGACGTATTGACAATGAACGCGGCCTCATTTTAAAACAATGCGCATGTTTCTATCTCTTTCCAGGTCGGAGAAAAAAAAATCGGAGGCCTTAGAACTTGAATGCACCTCGTACACTAACACAAGTTCCTCGCAAGGTGGCGGAGGCGCAAGTGATGTCTACCGGCCGCCATGTCGTCCCCTCCCTTGAAGAGTCGTATGGACATAGTAGGATGGGCATCTGGTCGGTACACCGCTCTCGCGGCCGTTTGCAGATTTTCCAGACCGTGTGGTCGCTAATATTCAGCCACAGCTCAGTAGACTGAGTGCACTCCGTACCAGTCCTCCCAGCAATGAAAAGTCCTAGGCAGTATCGGGAATCGAACCTGGATCTTCCGCATGGCAGCCATGTACGATGACTACTCAGCTAGGGAGGCGGACGCCTGATGTACAGTGTCTGACAAAAAACGTGAAGCACCCAGCAGGGCATGAAGAAACGGAATGAAACTCCGCGGGTTGAGAGGATACACGATGTTATTTGAGTGCGTAGAAAATCGATTAAATCACTCAACAGACAAGAAAATGAACGTATACTTGTCAATAATATAGGGGAGAGCGAATGCAAAGCTCATTATAAAAAAAATTATAATATGATGATACTTTAATTCAGACATTACGTGAACTACATGACGCAAAAGGCCTGGACGCTATTGATAAAAGAGAGCTGACGGAAGCTCTGAAAACTGCAAAAAATATCAAAGCTGGTTTAGAAGGCACTGACTTGGAACTGTGGAAATATGGAATACTTCATCGATTTTGGAGAGATAAGAAGGCTCCAAGGACTGACTAACAGCCGAAGTAATATCTAACTTGCCCGCCTGGTTATCCGTGCGGTTTGTATAGTTCTAGTAGATCACGATTACGTGCATTCCTACTTAAGGCATTAATGAACAGTTGCTCAATACCAATGCAGATTGTGTTTCGCAACTGTGCGGGTAATGCTCGCTGCCTGGAGTTCTGGGGACACATTGACGTACCTGGCGATCGAGACGCCGTACTCGGGCTCGAGATATCAGACTCCTGGAGTCAACCTATAAATTATATACCAAAATACTGAATGAAAAACTTGAAAATATCATGGTAAAATTAATATGTGAAGAACAATCAGGTTTGAAGAAACGACGGTCAACCAAAATTTTTACATGTTGTAGAAAAGAGATGAGAGGTCAATAGGGAAATCCAGCTTCCTTTGTGGATTTCCAAAAAGCATTCGATAGTGTAAATAGAGAAATTCTATCTTAGAGGAACGAGGTTATCTATCTATGACAGTTTCTGCAGGACCTGACCATCATTTTGCAGGGCAAGGCTACGCACGTACAGTGCAAGCTGTTACTGATTTGTTTGACTGATGGGGCTGCTAACTGCTATGCCACCTACTGCACTCCCCTGACTTAAGCCCTCGTGAGTTCAACTCGATTTCTAAACTGAGGGAAACACTTCACGGCATTCTGTTCAGAACTACTACAAATTCCTCGGCAATAGACCGCGCCGCTCGAACTGTCAACACAACTGGCTCTGCTAAGAGTATGCTACGACTTCCACATCGCTGGCAACGGGTTATTCACTATGCTGATGACTACTTTGAAGGTCAGTAAAACTTTGAAACACGTATTTATTTTGTACGAGCTGTAAATAAATAGTTGCCGCTATTAAAGTTCCAACCCTCGTAGACGAAGTGAGCAGAGAAATGGTATCTTGGGTAAGTGGTTGTGGTGTTGGACTGCCAAGAGAGTTATCCGTATTCATACCTTCCTCTTGCCAATTTCTTTTTTTTCACTGTTCGCTTCATTCAGTTTTGTGTCTGTGTCGTGGTGCAACGTCCGCTTGCAAATGCGAGGTGTAAGGAAGAGATCTACTACTCTATTACCAGCCGAAAGGAAGTGGCTTTCGAATGGGAACCGCAAACATTTGATGACAAGTCGACAAGTCAACCGAATACTCCACCGGAATACCCGTCTGGTGTGTCATATACGGCATTAGTGACAGTGCGTGTGTCATATTATAGGAATCTCTTATCGACGAACCTAATTTGTACGCCTCTTAAGTGAGTGAGATACGCCTTATTGCCCGTTATAGGTGTTCCTATAAAAGTGAATGTGATCGCTCCTGAGGAAATGACGAAAACATAATAGTTTGTCACATAAGCTGCAAAAAATGGACGCGACAGAGTCACAATCACACATTTTCTCTGCGCTGTCTTAAAAAATGCGTTTTTAATGTTTTTGAAGTTGCGTTCCGTTTAGAATGTCTTAACTCCTGAATTTCTTTGTTGTAACTTAGTTCACGCCCGTTTACTTGTTGTTTTCATTTCTATAAGACGTCTATGTGGTATCTCTCCTGCTCTCACTATTCATCACATTTACTTGCGAAGGTTATGTATTCTTACCACGTGACTCATCTCCTGTAACCAGTGTATAGTAAGATAACTGCCGACTACAGAAACAGAACGAACATTTCAATGGCCGGGCGGACAGTTGTGAAGAAAAGAAAGAGCGTTTTGAACATGGCTCGCCCACGTGGTAGTCCAACACCATCACCTCTGACCCACAGCGCCGTTGCTGTTTTGGCTGCTCTTTATAGCACTTCTTGTTTTTGAACCGTTCACTGTTCGTATTTGGATTTTCTTTCACATTTCAGTACACCTTCTTCCTGTTTTCATAATTGATCTGTGTTCAGTTTTTGATGGTCTATCCATTAGGCTATCTTACCACTAAAACTGCGGGGAGTGCGATGTGGAGTTTCCTTTGTTAAGGTGACATCCACTGTCTAGTCTTTGCTTACTGCTTCTCTACAGACAATACAATACGTCGTTTCCCCTCTTATCCTGTTCTTTGTTTCATTTTAGGTGGAAATATTATTATAATTTTTTGAATTTCGAGAGAGAGCTTCCGGCTTGCTGGGCGGTTTATTTATTTCCAAATTAAACATTCCACCAGGAGTAAGCCAAGTTATTATTCTGTTTTTAATTGCAATGGAGGCCGAGTTTCTAATGCAGTAATGGATGAGAGTTGCAGTTGCACTAGCGCGCAGGATAACAAACTGACAGGTACAGCAACAACGAATGACTATCATCACGTAGGTGAGGAAACGCTTCGCGAAAATTTTCTCTTGACAGCTTCTGTTATGATATAAATATCACACTTGACTTCTTAGGGTTTATTTTGGGGCCAAAGTGATGTACCCATTTTGATTCTTTATGAAGGTTACCAATCACAGCATCGGTCAACATCTGTTTTACAGTTATCCATTGAACCATGTGAGTGCATTAAATTCTGTAGTCTTATTTTCAAGAGTAAGTAACTGAAACCAACAGCATCAACCACTTCACTAAAGCCAAAGGTAAAATGATTTCTTTGCGTCGGTCGACCTTTTGTTTGAGGTCTTGTGCCACAATGGTCAATGCAGCTGTTGTGCTGTGGTGTTTCCGGAGGACTAAAGGATATTTGTCGTGAATTATGCAACTTTCAAGCCGTCCGGCAGTTGGACGCCTTTGGGAGTTCGATAGTAAGTGTGTCTAAACAGTAAGCAGCAGCGCAGAATCGGACGAGAGTTGTTTGGAACGAAATAATTCGGAAATTCATTGATTCTATGTTGCACCTGCAATCCACAATAGATTAGTAAAATACAACTTATAGTGATGATTTGATGTTACTGACTTAGAATAGTGTTACTTAACTTATTCAATCGTAAGTCATTACCGTCCCGTATTGATGCCCTTTCGATTTTCTTTTCCAGCAACGCATATGCACGATGGAAAATGGCCGGCCGCGGTGGTCTAGCGGTTCTAGGCGCTCAGTCCGGAACCGCGCGACTGCTACGGTCGCAGCTTCGAATCCTGCCTCGGGCATGGATGTGTGTGATGTCCTTAGGTTAGTTAGGTTTAAGTAGTTCTAAGTTATAGGGGACTGATGACCACAGATGTTAAGTCCCATAGTGTTCAGAGCCATTTGATGGAAAATGTAAAAGTAGTGAAATGTTTAGTTACAGTTTCACGGTAACCATTTGATACTTGGTAAATGGGGTAACCACTTAGTGAGCCAGTCGGAGAGTGTTATCGCGAACAGAGGTTCACTCGTCAGCTATAGCGTGGCGACATGGCAGCACCACCATTCATACGGAAGCTGCGTTGAGAGATTGCACCACCGAGGGACAGTATGTCGTAATGCGATTTCTGTGGTTAGAGGGAATGAAACCGTAAGTCATTACTGTCCCGTATTGATGCCCTTTCGATTTTCTTTTCCAGCAACGCATGTGCACGATGGAAAATGGCCGGCCGTGGTGGTCTAGCGGTTCTAGGCGCTCAGTCCGGAACCGCGCGACTGCTACGGTCGCAGCTTCGAATCCTGCCTCGGGCATGGATGTGTGTGTTGTCCTTAGGTCAATTAGGTTTAAGTAGTTCTAAGTTCTAGGGGACTGATGACCACAGATGTTAAGTCCCATAGTGTTCAGATCCATTTGATGGAAAATGTAAAAGTAGTGAAATGTTTAGTTACAGTTTCACGGTAACCATTTGATACTTGGTAAATGGGGTAACCACTTAGTGAGCCAGTCGGAGAGTTTTATCGCAGACAGAGGTTCACTCGTCAGCTATAGCGTGGCGACATGGCAGCATCACCATTCATACGGAAGCTGCGTTGAGAGATTGCACCACCGAGGAACAGTATGTCGTAATGCGATTTCTGTGGTTAGAGGGAATGAAACCTACGGAAATCCTCCACTGAATGGTGTCGCAATAAGAAGACAACACGAGGAATGGAAAATGCACTCGTCTATCGAACGATTTCGAGCTTGACAAAATAGTCGCCCGTCATGAAAGTTTCTGTCTATTCCTGTGCGTTTTAAATGGGGAGACCAAACAGCGTATTGCTTCGACATGAACAGAGACCTGATACATGCAATTTTGTCCAGATTCTACTACCGCATAATAATGATGTACATCTTCATACAGTGGAAGACCTAAAATTTGAAGTTTTACATCATCTCCACTCCAGACTCCAGTTACCGTCGGGTGGCTATTATATTTCTGGTGTGTTCACAAAGGTGTTGCGTTGTCACATATTCATCAAAGATAATGAAATTCGACGGTTGTTCATACCTAGGGATGAGAGTGTCGTAGAAAGTTCTCGGCCTGGATCAGAGGTGACGTCGATATTTATGAAATATCACTTGATATTGCACCACGTTGCACAATAATGTGACTCAAGTGTGAGCATGATCTATGGAATGATTTAGTTTATATGGCTGTTTAATCTAGTCGCGCTGTGTGTATTACACAAAAAAGCATAAGTTATAATTCCCTGCCATCAGAAAAGTAGGTATCGTGGACGACTTATCTACAAAGCAAATTCGTCCAAACTTGTTTAAGGTTTGAACGAGCATGGTAATTCCTTCTCCACAGTTAAGCCTCGAAGATAGGCCACTTGCGGAGTGTTCTAAATCTGCAAACTGAGATAAAAATGAAATTAAATGACACTCCTTTCGTCTAACGACTGTAGGCGGTATGCCGTTTAACGAATTCTAGGATACAATGAGGCGTGAATGTTATGCCGAAGTGATTAAAGCGCTCTTCCATAAGCCATAATCGAAAATCGACCAATAACGTGCAACAATATTTTATGCCGTCAATATCGTCATTGTACCCAGTATCATCAAACAGAACACGTAATTTATTCTCATTTACAACACTGTGCTACTACGTCAGTGAGAAAAACGACCAATATATGCCAGTTTACTGGCGCCAACAAGACAGGAAATATTTAAACTCATACGAAAAGCAATCTTGAAATTGCGTTATATTGTATTCTAAGCTTAGCAGTTAAAGGCTTATGAAATGTCAGAGGTCAAAGACACAACAGAGAAAATAAGAGAGTATGTTTTACTGTAAGAAAGTTTTGAACACAGTGGGTGCCACGTTTACTGAACGTTGACCAAGAGTAAATGCGTAATTGAGTGTCTCCATAGAGTCTGGACTGTCTTAAAAGCAATTCAGCTGAAGCGTTTGCACACGTTTGTCCCTGCGCGTGACAGCCATGTTTGTACACAACTTGATGTCAGAAGAAACAGTTATCAAATCTGCTGTATTTGCTCCAAAAAAGCAGAGTCGTTTCGTTTTCCGAAAACGTTATAGCAAGATGTGAAATGAAACCTCTGCTGATTAACTTGGAAAATATTAAACTTATTTTACGCACCTGCTTTCGATTTACTGGATGAAAAAAAAACTATGTGAAGATGATTTCATTACTAGAGGAAAAAGGAATTAGCTTTTACCAGAATAATAAAACGACACACAAACACTTGTGTTAAGTTAAGCCGGCCGTAGGGGCCGTATGGTTCTAGGCGCTACAGTCTGGAGCCGAGCGACCGTTACCGTCGCAGGTTCGAATCCTGCCTCGGAAATGGATGTGTGTGATGTCCTTAGGTTAGTTAGATTTAATTATTTCTAAGTTCTAGGCGACTAATGACCTCAGAAGTTAAGCCACGTAGTGCTCAGAGCCATTTGAACCATTTTTTTGTTAAATTAATTATTTACGTTACATAGGGTCCAAGGGGACCCGTGCGAAAATTCCGCACTTGTATAGTTTTAAGTAATGACAGTATTTGTAGTAAGTGTAGTCGTTGGGATATGTGTAGTTGTGGGAATCAAGAGAAAACATCTTTAAAAGGGACCCGAACGACGTGAAGTAATAATCATGAATTTATGATAACATCTTTGTATGTACATTCCCATGGGTCCAAAAATGTGTTTTGCATTCGAAATGCTTATCCCTGCTTGCACGACGAGCAGCGATCACGGACTGTCATTAGGGTCACATAATCTATACCTTCAACTTGAAACCCATTATCAATTATAGCAAGCACGTTGGGCCGTTGTAGCAATAGGTAAATCACGTTAAAAGGGACAATGACAAACATGTTTGTCGTTTCGAAAGTATATTTGTTTAGAAAAGTCAAGGTGTACTACGGGCAGAGATAATGGACTGCCCAAGTGGTCACTATTATTAACTATGACAATTGTCTATATGAATTATCCAGTTAATAAATAATTTTGAACAAACAAAGTGGTATTTATAATAAGGGAGCCTCTTATTCGTGATTAATAGGTTAGCTTCATAAAATACAGATATGAAGTTGGACACCATTTTGCGTATGATAATTATGTTTCTTTTATGTTAGTTTTCCACAAATAGCCCAAAATCAATATTCAGTGTCAGAAATCGATTGAAAAACCTCATTGACCCTTTACAATTAGTATGTGCTGAGAAAAGAGATGTTGACTTGAGTAATAATATATATGAACAAATTTACGACAGCTCGTTCGGATGTATCAGTAGGTTTGAAGAAGTATAAATTTTTTCTGAGTAACACTTGCATTTGTATTTTAATCTGTAATCGAATTTAATGAATGTACCCAGTCACCAAAGTAAGATAGAAGTTAAGGAATGTAGTCGAATTAAATCTGACGATGCCGAGGCAATTAGATTACAAAATGAGACACTAAAAGTAGTGGAAAAATTTTGTTATTCAGGCTTAAAAATAACTGGTGATAGCCGAAGCTGAGAAGATACAAAATGCAGACCGACATTAGCAAAACTAAGTTGCCAAGAAAGAGAAATTTGTTAACTTCAGATATAAATTTAAGAGATAGGAAATTTTTCCTGAACCTATTTGTGTGGCGTGTAGCTTCGGTTCCCTTCCCTACCAACCAAATGACGATCCCCTACTGGCTCGTAGTGTGTCCTATCCACTGATCCCTTCTTCTAGTCAAGCTGACCCATAATGTTCATTTTCGATCTACTCATCTAAGCCCAAAATTTCGAACCGTGGACGATGAGCAATTCATACAAGAAAAGAACAGAAAATATGGAAAACTGATGCTCCAGAAGAATTTTTAAGCTTAGGTGGGTGGATCGGAAAAGAACACAGTGCGTCAACTTGACTAGAAGAAGGGATCATTGGAGAAGACACACCATGAGGCAGTAGGGGATCGTCATTTTGTTGGTGGGGAAGGGAACCGCGTGAGGTGCAGGGGGAGGGGTAGAACTGCAGAGACCAAGCATTTTATCTTTAAACTCTTGCATTGGTCTGTTTTTGTGTTAAACAACAATATGCGATTGTGGGTCCACCTTGGTGCAAAACACTTTTGTTTTTACTTATTTATTCCCAAAATAGTTTCAGCGGCAAGAACGCCATCATCAGTGGGTTCTTTAATTCTAAAACACGCAAAAAATAGTATAGTTATAAACTTTATAAGACACTTTTACATGTGTAGTTTTAGGTTCCCAATTTGCATTTTGCGAGTAGTTTCATAGCGCCTTATTTACTTTAGGTCACAGCATGGTTTTTACGTTCGTTGATGTTATTTCTGGCATATTTTCTATGTTTCTGTTGTCGCTTCTTCGGCATACTGCATGTTATCTGAAACTGTATGAGAGGCTGTTAGTAAACAAATACGAAAAAGTGAACTTACGCACGTCAGCATTATACTCTTGGGATTGCAGCGGTGTTGTGGACACAGTTTTGGTGTGCACTAGGTTGTTACGTTCATTGGTCAGCTCGCAGTTGCTTTTAAACACAGAAAAAATATAGATTTTTCACCTTGGTCGTAATCCAAACCACTACGACATCTAGTTGTTCGCGTGTGTCACGAGAATGTATAGCATATTGCGGGGAGGTTTTCGAAAATGGAGCGGGAGTTCTGACGCCTTCTGTTCCATAGTTACGTTTCTGTGGGTGATGGGGGGAGACTGATTACAATAAACAATTTCAATTCGATGTAGGCTGAGTAATTCTTTAGAGACCAAGAGGCTTGCACAAGATAGACTAGTAACTGTCTTCGAACTAAAGACCACATCCTAGTTTTCAGTTCAAAGTTTTATCCAAGCAATTATCAAACAGAAATTATTTCTGTTTTTTAAAATTGCTTTTATTATCTGTAGCACTTGAACTTAGAAGAGAGATGGTCAAATATTTTTCTGGCTTCATATGTAGCTACTTTCTGTCCAAGAGTAAATTAAAGTTGTGAGGAGTAGAGGTTATTTTTGTCCCTAGATATCTTCATTGTCAGAATCGAACAAGCTGTGTTCTTATCTACGTTAAGGGCTAGGTCATTTACCACGAACGCACAACTTTTTTTAGATATTTTATATATGGTTACTTGTGTTACTGAATATCTGTTGTGTTTGTAACGATGCTTGTGTCATCAGCAGGCATTTCTGGTTATCGGTATACATAGAAAGAACAATTACAGTGCCAACATTGCACCCTATGGAGCGCCAGTAGTAACTTATACTTCACCAGAAAGTGATTCATGATGAATACTACATCAGCTGTCTAAGAAGAACCCTGGCTTCCAACCATTTTAATATGAATAACTTACACTACTGGCCATCAAAATTGCTACACCAAGAAGAAATGCAGATGATAAACGGGTATTCATTGGAGAAATATATTGTACTAAAACTGACATGTGATTACATTTTCATGCAATTTGGGTGCATAGATCCTGAGAAATCAGTACCCAGAACAACAACCTCTGGCATATTTTCTATGTTTTTGTTGTCGCTTCTTCGGCATACTGCATGTTATCTGAAACTGTATGAGAGGCTGTTAGTAAACAAATACAAAAAAGTGAACCTACGCACGTCAGCATTATACTCCTCGGATGGCAGCGGTGTTGTGGGCACAGTTTTGGTGTGCACTAGGTTGTTACGTTCATTGGTCAGCTCGCAGTTGCTTTTAAACACAAAAAAAAAAAATAGATTTTTCACCTTGGTCGTAATCCAAACCACTACGACATCTAGTTTTTCGCGTGTGTCACGAGAAGGCATTGATACGCCGGGGAATTGAGTCAAACAGCGCTTGGATGGCATGTACAGGTACAGCTGTCCATGCAGCTTCAACACGATACCACAGTTCATCAAGAGTAGTGATTGGCGCATTGTGACGAGCCAGTTGCTCGTTCACCATTGACCAGATGTTTTCAGTGGGTGAGGGATCTGGAGAATGTGCTGGTCATGGCAGTAGTCGAATATTTTCTATATCCAGGACCTGCAACATGCGGACGAGCATTATCCTGCTGAAATGTAGGGTTTCGCAGGGATCGAATGGAGGGTAGAGCCACGGGTCGTAACACATCTGAAATATAACGTCCACTGTTCTAGGTACCATCAGTGTGAACAAGAGGTGACCGAGACGTGTAACCAATGGCACCCCATACCATCACGCCGGGTGATACGCCACTATGGTGATGACGAGTACACGCTTCCAATGTTCGTTCACCGCGATGTCGCCATACACTGATGCTACCATCATGATACTGTAAACAGAACCTGGATTCATTCGAAAAATGACGTTTTGCCATTCGTGCACCCGGGTTCGTCGTTGAGTGCACCATCGCAGGCGCTCCTGTCTGTGATGCAGCGTCAAGGGTAACCGCAGCCATGGTCTCCGAGCTGATAGTCCATGCTGCTGCTGCAAACGTCGTCGAACTGTTCGTTGTCTTGCAAACGTGCCCATCTGTTGACTCAGGGATCGAGACGTGGCTGCACGATCCGTTACAGCCATGCGGATAAGATGTCTGTCATCTCGACTGCTAGTGATACGAGGCCTTTGGGATCCAGCACGACGTTCAGTATTACCCTCCTGAACCCACCGATTCCATATTCTGCTAGCGGTCATTGGATCTCGACCAACGCGGGCAGCAATGTAGCGATTCGATAAACCTCAATCGCGATAGGCTACAATCCGACCTTTATCAATGTCGCAAACGTGATGGTACGCATTTCTCTCCTTACACGAGGCATCACAACAACATTTCACAAGGCACCGCGGTCAACTGCTGTTTGTGTATGAGAAATCGGTTGGAAACTTTCCTTATGTCAGCACGTTGTAGGTGTCGCCATTGGCGCCAACCTTGTGTGAATGCTCTGAAAAGCTAATCGTTTGCATATCACAGCATCTTCTTGCTGTCTGTTACATTTCGCGTCTGTAGCACGTCATCTTCATGGTGTAGCAATTTTAATGGTCAGTAGTGTATTTAGTCGCTGTACTTTGGAAGCACATTCGAATGCCTTAAAAAGTCTACACAATAAACTGATAGTTGAAAATTCGTCTTTCAGATATTTTAATACAAGCACAGAGAAATGGCAGGTGGCACATTCAATGAAGATGCTTTGGCAATGAGAAAACCTAGAGACTTTTAGTACGAATTACTGAAACATTGAACATAATCACGAGATGTGGCTCTCTTAGACTTCCAGCCGTTCCCATACGATAGAAATTTGGGCATAATTTCAGCAAAAGTCTGTAGGCAATTACAAGACATGCACTTGCGTGAAATTCGTAATTACAGAGAATACAAATGACAACTGTTAAGTACGTACCACAGTGGTGTAGGGGAAATCGACAAGAAAAATTTGATATACGACACTTGCGATCGATCACGCATGGAAATAACCTCAAATAGGCCTACAAGAGCGCCTAAGCTACAGCGCATGCACATCTCGATCTCTTACACCTCCGAATTAACCGGCTATTTTGTTAACATTATTGATTTCAAATTTTCCGTAACAGTAATGAAAGAAAAAAGACTTCTGTAAGCGTTACGCAAAAACTAATTAGGTTTTGCTATTCGATCTGAACTTAACCTCTACAAGCACAGGAGGTTCGTCGTAACAAGGCCAGACAAACAGAACGATTTAATTGTTAATTTTATCCAGTTAAGATTCACAATATTTTGAGGTAATATTTACACAAACGTCTATTTTACATTTTGTAAGAGCAAGAATAAGGCGTTTTTTTTTTAAATATTCAGGGACCATTATGAAAAAACCTCGCTCGGCGTGCATGCGCCGTATCTTAACTGGTTTTTGTGGGCCAATTTAGCGCTGTTCCCCGGAATGATAGACAGCAACGGTCCTGTACCAGTTTGTTCGCCTCGACTTCACCTGGTCACCGTAGTATGTTGCAGACAATTATAGGTTGCACTCTGTATATGATACTAAACTGTAGCTAAGAACTCATCCTATTGCTATACCACACGTAAAAAAGTGGTTTGGTAAAAGAAAACTATCCGAGTTAGGGGACAGAAGTTGGAGGAGAAGGATACTAAGTGATTTCGCGAAGCGACCGGACCAGTGACAGAATGACATTCGGTAACCGTTGTCATAAGGTCACCAGCACAAATATACTCCGGGAAATAATGAACTATAATTGTATAACCACCACCTAATAAATCGGGCGTATTTCACAAGAACCACCAAAAGCGTATGGCAATAACGATTTAAATGGTATTGCTGCAATTTTAACTCGCAGCAGTTTACGCTATGACATTAGGTCCCATCAAGAAATTTCCTACAGTTCCCAAAAAATAAGAAAAGCTGTACGTTATACACAGTACACCGCTTAATAAGGTCTCACTGTAAGCAAAAGCTTTTTTTTCCAGAACAGTATCCCAACAAATTGCATCTAGTTCATATATTTTCTTCAAGAGAAGGAAGAGCTTTGACGATTAAAAGCGACTTACAAGGGAACCTCCCCATCGCACCCCCCTCAGATTTAGTTATAAGTTGGAACAGTGGATAGGCCTTGAAAAACTGAACACAGATCAATCGAGAACACAGGAAGAAGTTGAGTGGAACTATGAAAAAATAAGCAAAATATACAAACTGAGTAGTCCATGCGAAGATAGGCAACATCAAGGATATTCTGAGCTCAGGAGCGTTGTGGTCCCGTGGTTAGCGTGAGCAGCTGCGGAGCGAGAGGCTCTTGGTTCAAGTCCTCCCTCGTGTGAACATTTTAATATCTTTATTTTCGCAAAGTTATGATCTGTTCATTCGTTCATTGACGTCTCTGTTCACTGTAATAAGTTTAGTGTCTGCGTTTTGCGACCGTACCGCAAAACCGTGCGATTAGTAAACGAAAGGACGTGCCTCTCCAATGGGAACCGAAAACATTTGATCGCAAGGTCATAGGTCAACCGATTCCTCCACAGGAAAACACGTCTGATATATTCTATACGACACTGGTGACGGCATGTGCGTCACATGACAGGAATATGTTGTGACCCACCTAACTTGTACACTTGGCGAATGGGTAAAAAGATTCTTCTACGTTGCCCAATTTAGGTTTTCTTGTGGATGTGATAATTACTCCCAAAAAAGAGATGAAAACATAAGAGTTTGTCACATAAACTGCAACAAATGAATCCAACAGTTTCACAGTCGCACACTTTTCCCTGTGCTCTGCCAAAACATATGTTTCTAACGTTTTCAAATTTTTCCATGTGTAGACCGTCAAATCCTGCATATGTCCAAGAAAATCTGAACATGTCCTGGAATTTTGGAGAGCGAAGTTGATTATGTGTGAGTGTCTGAACTTTGATAATTGACTGAAAATATAAATTAAACTTTTCGCTCGAAGAAAGACTTGAAGCAAAGACCTCTCGTTCCGCAGCTGCTCACGCTAACCACGGGACCACGGCGCTCCTGAGTTCAGTCTGCCCTTGATGTTGCCTATCTTGCACATGGACTACTCAGTTTGTATATTTTGCTTATTTTTTCATAGTTCCACACAACTTCTTCCTGTTTTCTCGATTGATCTGTGTTCAGTTTTTCAAGGCCTATCCACTGTGCAACTTATAACTAAATCTGAGGGGGGTGCGACGGGGAGGTTCCCTTGTTAGTACAATATCTGGAAGCAGCACTACTACGTTTATCGTTGCCGACTTTCCGACCAGTAGTCAAGTTTAGCCGAAATTCGTGGCTCGAAAACAGTTTTGAATCTAATAAAATGATTATAGCCATAGACCTTACGAAATTGCAGTTATGTGATGGACTCTGCTCACTGCTAAAAATTGGGACAACGTCGTTGCCACGAGAGACGACTACGTTAAAAAAATAAGAATATCCCATTACTTCCAAAGCGTATTAAAAAAATAACAGGAACTTTTATCTATGCACCTACGCCAATGGTTTTTCCAACCCCCAAAACACTTCTAGAACTCTGTCTTTCGTATAACTTTTAGCTCTCTCTGCATTGCTTTTTTAAGGTTTTATTTATTTTTAGAAACGGACAAAGTAGCTCGGTACGGGCTTTTGTTAAAGTTTCGGGAACATACCTTCAACGAAGAGTCAAGCAGTATATTGCTCCCTCCTACGTATATCTCGCGAAGAGACCATGAGGATAAAATCAGAGAGATTAGAGCCCACACAGAAGTATACCGACAATCCTTCTTTCCACGAAGCATACGAGACTGGAATAGAAGGGAAAACCGATAGAGGTACTCAAGGTACCCTCCGCCACACACCGTCAGGTGGCTTGCGGAGTATGGATGTAGATGTAGATGTAGAACCATGTCTGCTGATATGGAGAATTGCCCGTCATGGAGTACTGTTTTGGGACAAGAAATACACTCCTGGAAATGGAAAAAAGAACACATTGACACCGGTGTGTCAGACCCACCATACTTGCTCCGGACACTGCGAGAGGGCTGTACTAGCAATGATCACACGCACGGCACAGCGGACACACCAGGAACCGCGGTGTTGGCCGTCGAATGGCGCTAGCTGCGCAGCATTTGTGCACCGCCGCCGTCAGTATCAGCCAGTTTGCCGTGGCATACGGAGCTCCATCGCAGTCTTTAACACTGGTAGCATGCCGCGACAGCGTGGACGTGAACCGTATGTGCAGTTGACGGACTTTGAGCGAGGGCGTATAGTGGGCATGCGGGAGGCCGGGTGGACGTACCGCCGAATTGCTCAACACGTGGGGCGTGAGGTCTCCACAGTACATCGATGTTGTCGCCAGTGGTCGGCGGAAGGTGCACGTGCCCGTCGACCTGGGACCGGACCGCAGCGACGCACGGATGCACGCCAAGACCGTAGGATCCTACGCAGTGCCGTAGGGGACCGCACCGCCACTTCCCAGCAAATTAGGGACACTATTGCTCCTGGGGTATCGGCGAGGACCATTCGCAACCGTCTCCATGAAGCTGGGCTACGGTCCCGCACACCGTTAGGCGGTCTTCCGCTCACGCCCCAACATCGTGCAGCCCGCCTCCAGTGGTGTCGCGACAGGCGTGAATGGAGGGACGAATGAAGACGTGTCGTCTTCAGCGATGAGAGTCGCTTCTGCCTTGGTGCCAATGATGGTCGTATGCGTGTTTGGCGCCGTGCAGGTGAGCGCCACAATCAGGACTGCATACGACCGAGGCACACAGGGCCAACACCCGGCATCATGGTGTGGGGAGCGATCTCCTACACTGGCCATACACCACTGGTGATCGTCGAGGGGACACTGAATAGTGCACGGTACATCCAAACCGTCATCGAACCCATCGTTCTACCATTCCTAGACCGGCAAGGGAACTTGCTGTTCCAACAGGACAATGCACGTCCGCATGTATCCCGTGCCACCCAACGTGCTCTAGAAGGTGTAAGTCAACTACGCTGGCCAGGAAGATCTCCGGATCTGTCCCCCATTGAGCATGTTTGGGACTGGATGAAGCGTCGTCTCACGCGGTCTGCACGTCCAGCACGAATGCTGATCCAACTGAGGCGCCAGGTGGAAATGGCATGGCAAGCCGTTCCACAGGACTACATCCAGCATCTCTACGATCGTCTCCATGGGAGAATAGCAGCCTGCATTGCTGCGAAAGGTGGATATACACTGTACTAGTGCCGACATTGTGCATGCTCTGTTGCCTGTGTCTATGAGCCTGTGGTTCTGTCAGTGTGATCATGTGATGTATCTGACCCCAGGAATGTGTCAATAAAGTTTCCCCTTCCTGGGACAATGAATTCACGGTGTTCTTATTTCAATTTCCAGGAGTGTACATGAACAAACACCAGAATGTGAACAGGTGCATCATCGTGATCCGAAGCCATGAACTGTTTCGCCACAAGTCCGGTCTTATTTTTCAGACTGCCATACGGAAACTGCGTAGAAACTTGTAAATAGTACTTTTCATTGACGGTCTGATCTTGCGGCCAGAACCCATGGTGCACTATGCCGCTAAAGACGAAGAATGCACTTTATTTATCGTATCCAAGACATCACCATTTTACAAAAAAAATTATATTACAATGCAAGAGAAGCAGTTATAATACAATAATACATGGTTATAAGGTAAATTAACTACAATAATATAGAAAAGTATGTAACTTATAATGATGAGCGCTAAGGATGCGAAACAGAGAGATTTTCATATCCCACGTGAAGCCCAATACACTGCAGCTTGAATAGCCCTGTCATTTGCTTCAAATAGGTCTTGAGTCGAACACGGGTTGTTTAGTTTCCTGCAGACCAGTAGGTGTTGTGGGTCTTGCTGTTCTCCACACTCGCAGGGCTCGTCTGCACTGATGTAGCCCCATTTTTCCAAGTTTGCTCTGCATCTTGATACGCCTGTTCCTAGTCTATTCAGGGCTTTCCAGGTCGTATATGGGAGTTCAGAGCCAGCTGTGGGTCCTTCCCTGGGGCTATTCCCTGGTCTTCCTGGGTCCACGTTGTACCACAGCTCTTCTCGTCGTGCTCTAGGCGATAAAAGAGTTGCTTCAGTTGTCCGTAGGGAACTCTTCCTTGATTTAAGTCGGCGAGGTTGAAGATTGTAACCGAACATTGGATGCCTGGGATCTGTCTCCTGTTTATGTTTCTCGATTTCTGCGGCAGTCCTTCCTCTGATGTCTGGCGGGGCTATGCCCATGAGGTGGTACAGCTGCTTTGTGGGAGTTGGGCGGAGGCAACCTGTCACGATGCGTACAGTCTCATTCAATGCTATATTTACTTGTTCAGCGTGGGTGGAATTTTGCCAAACGGGTGCCGAGTACTCCGCAGTGGAGAAACATAAAGCTAAAGCTGACGTGCGGAGAACTGTAGGTTGCGCTCCCCATCTGCTATTTGTTAGCTTGCGGATGATGTTGTTCCTGGCACTCACTTTCATCTTTGTGGCCAAACAGTGTTCCTTGTAGGTGAGAGCACGGTCAAGTTTAATCCCAAGATATTTTGGTGTGTCGCAGTGAGATAGATGTTGTCCCTTCCAGCTTATGTTGAGTTTCCTCCTTGCTTCCTTATTACGTAGGTGTAAAGCACAGACCTGGGTTTTTGCTGGGTTTGGCTTGAGGTGGTTATAATAGTCACCCAGCTTTTCAATCGCTAAAGTTAATTTACTTTCTACCTCTTCGAAGGTTTTTCCCTGGGTGGCAACGACTGTATCGTCTGCATAGATGAAGGAGCGAGCGTCCACGCTGATCGGTTGGTCATTGGTATAAATATTATACAGCAATGGGGCGAGGACGCTACCTTGAGGTAGGCCGTTTTTCTGGGTCCGCCATCGGCTCTTCTTCGACTGCAGCGTGACAAAATACCGTCTATTCTGCAACAGGCACTGGATGAATTGCGCCAGTCGGTAGTCTTTTGTGGTGTTATATATTTTTGATACTAACTTACTGTGGTTTATGGTGACGTAAGCTGCTGTAAGGTCGATAAAGGCTGCACCTGTAATTTGTTTCCGCTCGTATCGATCTTCTATGTACTGTGTAAGGTTGAGGATTTGTCCACAGCATGACCTTCCTGGGCGGAATCCTGCTTGCTCTTTAATTATATTCTTGTCTACATGTTCTGAGATGCGGTTAAGGATCATTCTTTCTAAGACTTTATAGAGGTGACAAAGCAGGGAGATAGGCCGAAAACTTTAGGGTCTGTGGGGTGTTTTCCAGGTTTTGGTATAGCTACTGTATTTGCCTTCCGCCAAGTGTTGGGGATTTTCATTTCAAGAACACATTTGTTCATCATATCTAGTAACCACCGTCTGGTAACAGGTCCGAACACTTTTATTTGTTCTGGGCGTAGATCATCTAGGGCAGCGGCTTTATTAATTTTCATTATGGAGATGGATCAAGAACAATATAATAATTCCAATCCCAAAGAAAGCAGGTGTTGACAGATGTGAAAATTACGGAACTATCAGTTTAATCAGTCACAGCTGCAAAATACTGACGCGAATTCTTTACAGACGAATGGAAAAACTGGTAGAAGCGGACCTCGGGGAAGATCAGTTTGGATTCCGTAGAAATGTTGGAACACGTGAGGCAATACTAACCTTACGACTTATCTTAGAAGAAAGATTAAGAAAAGGCAAACCTACGTTTCTAGCATTTGTAGACTTAGAGAAAGCTTTTGACAACGTTAACTGGAATACTCTCTTTCAAATTCTGAAGGTGGCAGGGGTAAAATACAGGGAGCGAAAGGCTATTTACAATTTGTACAGAAACCAGATGGCACTTATAAGAGTCGAGGGGCATGAAAGGGAAGCGCTGGTTGGGAAAGGAGTGAGGGTTGTAGCCTCTCCCCGACGTTATTCAATCTGTATATTGAGCAAGCAGTAGAGGAAACAAAAGAAAAATTCGGAGTAGGTATTAAAATCCATGGAGAAGAAATAAAAACTTTGAGGTTCGCCGATGACATTGTAATTCTGTCAGAGACAGCAAAGGACTTTGAAGAGCAGTTGAACGGAATGGACAGTGTCTTGAAAGGAGGATATAAGATGAACATCAACAAAAGCAAAACGAGGATAATGGAATGTAGTCAAATTAAATCGGGTGATGCTGAGGGGATTAGATTAGGAAATGAGACAATTAAAGTAGTAAAGGAGTTTTGCTATTTAGGGAGTAAAGTAACTGATGATGGCAGCCACCGCAAGCGGATCTTCGGCCGGAATGCCTACAGTTTGTGGTGAGCATAGTGTGAACAAGTTCTCGTAGGATGTGCTCCCAGCCCGACTCTTAGCCTGTGTTACTTGTTGGAGCCGACCCCTCGTCAGTTACTGCTACCGGGTGTCCTGTAAGATTTCACAGCAAAACTGTGTTTTTTGTGGCATTCTGTGTTTCTGGCTCAGCCTCCGCCTAGATATGGGAAAGGTTTGGAATTCCTTAATGCTGTAATTTAAACATACAAAAAAAATTCATCTTTCAGAATAAGCGCCTGTTTCTTTGGGACGTAGATCACGTAACCAATGCGGAGGTATTGAATAGGATTGGGGAGAAGAGAAGTTTGTGGCACAACTTGACTAGAAGAAGGGATCGGTTGGTAGGACATGTTTTGAGGCATCAAGGGATCACAAATGTAGCATTGGAGGGCAGCGTGGAGGGTAAAAATCGTAGAGGGAGACCAAGAGATCAATACACTAAGCAGATTCAGAAGGATGTAGGTTGCAGTAGGTACTGGGAGATGAAGAAGCTTGCACAGGATAGAGTAGCATGGAGAGCTGCATCAAACCAGTCTCAGGACTGAAGACCATAACAACAACAATGAAGATGGAATCTTCTAATTCTTTCAGAGTAAAAGGGGTGCCTAGGTGGAAGAATACACTGAGCATAACCTTCACATCTGACCGCATTTGTCGAGCTTTTTCGCTCCTGCCGACCCTGAGTGCTTTCACTGGTATGACTGAGTCTTACACTCATATTCAGAAAAAACAGAACACCAGGAATGACTAGAGGTAAGATATTCGTATCCGGAGAACATGTAATGATTAGCATTTGAGTCACCTAGGTTCAGCACCTATGCTGTTGCCTAGTAGACATAGGGTCCGCCATGGGCCCTGAGAACTTGTTCCAGCGACGCGTATAACGCGTGAATGGCGTCCTGTGGTAAAGCCATCCACGCTGGTTCCAAAGTTCATCTGTGGTGGTTGTCACTGGGTCACAGCACTACAGCCGTCGTTTCACCATATCACACACTTTTCCGATTGGTGACAAATCTGGTGATGTCGCGGGGCAGGGCAAAAAGCTGACGTCCTCTGATAACAAGAAGGCACGTGTTCGCGCAGCAACTTGTGGCCGTGCATTGGCTTGCTCAAAAAAGGTGACTGGGATGTTGTGCAGAAAGGGTAGGGCTACGAATCGCAGGATGTCATTCACGTAAGCCACATTGGTCATTGTGCCCTGGACACGCACCAACTGTGGTTGGTGGTTGTACCCAATAGTACCACACACCATAATACCTTGAGTTGGCGCCGTATGTCTTGTGCAAATGCTCCTCCTGTCTCCAGCGAGTCAAAATGCGGCCGTCATTTTCAATTTTCGGCCAATGCATTCGCCATCTTCAGCTTCTTAACGGTCTATAGCTACATGTACATGAATGCTCTGCAATTCACACTTAAGAGTCTGGCAGGGATTCCTTAAACAACCTTCAGGCTCTCTACCGTTCCAGTCTCTAACAGTGCAAAGGGAAAATGAACACTTAAATCTTCACGTACGAGATCTGATTTCTCTTGTTTTATTACGATGATCATTTCTCTCTACGTATGTTGGCGACAACAAAATTCAAATGGCTCTGAGCACTATGGCACTTAACATCTGAGGTCATCAGTCCACTAGACTTACTACTTAAACCTAACTAACCTAAGGACATCACACACATCCATGCCCGAGGCAGGATTCGAACCTGCCGCCTTAGTAGCAGCGCGGTTCCAGAGTGAAGCGCCTAGAACCGCTCGGCGACAGCGAACTGCCTTGACGACAACAGAACATTTTCTCATTCAGAAGAGAATGTTGCTGACTGAAATATCGTGTAAACATTTTGCCGCAACGTAAAACGCCTTTGTTTTAATGACTGACACCCCAGCTTGCTTACTATATCCGTGACACACTCTCCCCCGTTTCGCGGTTTCGCGACAATACAAAATGAGCTGCTTTCTTTGGACTTTTTCGATGTTCTCCGTCAGTTGCAACCGGTAAGGATCCCACACAGAGCAGCAATACTCTACAGAGGTTGGACAAGCGTTGTGTAGGCAGTCTCTTTGTTAGAGCTGTTGCATCCTCATTGAAACTCTTACACCGTTCGTAAATTTTCGTATTACTCATAGGAAACTCAACGGAAGCTTATAGTATTTGAAATTTTTAAAGATTTGCTCCACTTTATTCCATTATTATACCAAAATATAATACGAAATATAACCGAGTGTGCAAATTGGACAGGTTACACGCTTCTCTCTGCGCCAATCAAAATCTTTGGCTTCGTTTTTCTAACAAGGATACAGCAAGCAACAGATTGTCGACTGCAAGAAGAACAGGCTGGCTTACGAAGCGGGAACTCCTGCTCGGAACAAATATCTGTACTACGAAACGTAACAGAAAAATCCATACAATTATACTCACCACTGCATCTAAGCTAAAAAGTGGTTCAAATGGCTCTGAGCACTATGGGACTTAACATCTGTGGTCATCAGTCCCCTAGAACTTAGAACTACTTAAACGTAACTGACCTAAGGACATCACATACATCCACGCGCGAGGCAGAATCGAAACTGTGACCGTAGCGGTCACGCGGCTCCAGACTGAAGCGCCTAGAACCGCTCGGCCACACCGGCCGGCTGCATCAAAGCTTCGTTGATTTAAGAAAGCTTGCGGCAGTTTACGCCGACGAACACTGTAAGCCTGTATGGAATTCCTGACCATCTCAACGCTGTTTATAAGGACCTTATCTAGACTCTAGTTCTTGGAAAAAAAAAAAAAAAACAGAAGATGCGACAAACCCGTTTCTTTAGCATTCTGACAGGCGACACTCGAGGATATATTCTGGCACCAATCCTTTCAAAATGCTCACAAATTTCATAAAAAAGAAAAACTATTGACAACTAGAAACGGGCATAAGTTGGAATGTATACTTTAGTGTTAGAAATCTGGAATTTGCTGATGACATAGTTCTTCTTACAGAAACACCACAAAGTGTAAAATTAGTGGCTACCAAATCGGATGGAATGCCAGTTCTGCAGGGCTAAAAATAAATAGTGGTAAGACAGACACAATGTGCATAACAAGTGGAAATGTATCTACTCAAATTATGGTGCAACACAAAGTACTACAAGATTTTGGCCGTTTTCTATACCACGGCAGCATTATCTGTTACAACTGGGACATAGATAAAGACATCAACAGCAGAACTGGAAAAGCTTCTGCTGTCTTCCAACGAATGCGATCCTTATTGCAATTACACTCTGTAAGGACGTCCTAAAGCCTTCGGCTGTAGTTCTCTGTCAACTCACAGATGGCGACATACGCATGTGACACATGTAAGATGCCAGTTAAGTCAGCACATATGCGCAATGTATTTCACCAACTACACTTTAGACGAATTTTTGAGTTCAGTTACCGCAACCACGATTGAAATAACGAAGTGCTGAGAAGAAGTGGTCTCCACAGCCTCCAATGAATCGTTGCTCAAAGAAGACTGAGGCTTGCTGGGCATTTTCTACGCATGATAGACGAAAGAATTCCCACAGCAGCACTGTTGTGGAAACCAACGGATAATACATAAATAGAGAAAGCTCTCGTAACACCTAGAAACGAACTTTCGCCAAGGATTTTCAGTGCATCAACATGAACTACGAGGAAGCTGAAAACGTTGTAGCTGATCGAGTTCGCTGAAGGAAACTTGTTGCTCGATATGTTGCTTAGCAATGGAGGACGTAGAGTCTAAGTACGAGGGATGGAATTTTAATAGTGACAACTACTTATTTACAGCTCGTACAAAATACACTCCTGGGAATGGAAAAAAGAACACATTGACACCGGTGTGTCAGACCCACCATACTTGCTCCGGACACTGCGAGAGGGCTGTACATGCAATGATCACACGCACGGCACAGTGGACACACCAGGAACCGCGGTGTTGGCCGTCGAATGGCGCAAGCTGCGCAGCATTTGTGCACCGCCGCCGTCAGTGTCAGCCAGTTTGCCGTGGCATACGGAGCTCCATCGCAGTCTTTAACACTGGTAGCATGCCGCGACAGCGTGGACGTGAACCGTATGTGCAGTTGACGGACTTTGAGCGAGGGCGTATAGTGGGCATGCGGGAGGCCGGGTGGACGTACCGCCGAATTGCTCAACACGTGGGGCGTGAGGTCTCCACAGTACATCGATGTTGTCGCCAGTGGTCGGCGGAAGGTGCACGTGCCCGTCGACCTGGGACCGGACCGCAGCGACGCACGGATGCACGCCAAGACCGTAGGATCCTACGCAGTGCCGTAGGGGACCGCACCGCCACTTCCCAGCAAATTAGGGACACTGTTGCTCCTGGGGTATCGGCGAGGACCATTCGCAACCGTCTCCATGAAGCTGGGCTACGGTCCCACACACCGTTAGGCCGTCTTCCGCTCAAGCCCCAACATCGTTGCAGCCCGCCTCCAGTGGTGTCGCGACAGGCGTGAATGGAGGGACGAATGGAGACGTGTCGTCTTCAGCGATGTGAGTCGCTTCTGCCTTGGTGCCAATGATGGTCGTATGCGTGTTTGGCGCCGTGCAGGTGAGCGCCACAATCAGGACTGCATACGACCGAGGCACACAGGGCCAACACCCGGCATCATGGTGTGGGGAGCGATCTCCTACACTGGCCGTACACCACAGGTGATCGTCGAGGGGACACTGAATAGTGCACGGTACATCCAAACCGTCATCGAACCCATCGTTCTACCATTCCTAGACCGGCAAGGGAACTTGCTGTTCCAACAGGACAATGCACGTCCGCATGTATCCCGTGCCACCCAACGTGCTCTAGAAGGTGTAAGTCAACTACCCTGGCCAGCAAGATCTCCGGATCTGTCCCCCATTGAGCATGTTTGGGACTGGATGAAGCGTCGTCTCACGCGGTCTGCACGTCCAGCACGAACGCTGGTCCAACTGAGGCGCCAGGTGGAAATGGCATGGCAAGCCGTTCCACAGGACTACATCCAGCATCTCTACGATCGTCTCCATGGGAGAATAGCAGCCTGCATTGCTGCGAAAGGTGGATAAACACTGTACTAGTGCCGACATTGTGCATGCTCTGTTGCCTGTGTCTATGTGCCTGTGGTTCTGTCAGTGTGATCATGTGATGTATCTGACCCCAGGAATGTGTCAATAAAGTTTCCCCTTCCTGGGACAATGAATTCACGGTGTTCTTATTTCAATTTCCAGGAGTTTAGATAAGAGTTTCGAAGTTTTACTGACCTTCAAAGTAGTCACCAGCTTTGTGTATAACCCGTTGCTAGCGATGTGGAAGTCGTAGGATATTCTTAGCAGTGCCAGTTGTGTTGACAGCTCGAGCGGCGCGGTCTATTGCCCGACGAATTTGTAACAGCTCTGAAGCGAATGCCGTGAAGTGTTTCCTTCAGTTTAGAAATCGAGTTGAACTTACAAGGGCTTAAGTCAGGGCAGTGCAGGAGGTGGCATAGCACTTAGCAGCCCCATCAGTCAAACAAATCGGTAACAGCTTGCACTGTACGTACTGGAGCATTGTCCTGCAAAATGATGGTCAGGTCCTGCAGAAAGTGTCACCACTTCTGTCTCTAAGCTGGTCGTAGGTTGTGTTCCACTCGATTTCTAAACTGAAGGAAACACTTCACGGCATTCGCTTCAGAACTGTTACAAATTCGTCGGGCAATAATAGAGCGCGCCACTCGAACTGTCAACACAACTGGCACTGTTAAGAGTATCCTACGACTTCCACATCGCTGGCAACGGGTTATACACAATGATAGTAACTACTTTGAAGGTCAGTACAACTTTGAAACACCTATCTATTTTGTACGAGCTGTAAATAAATAGTTGCCCCTTTTAATGTTCCAACCCTGGTACTATACTCCTAAGCACATGTAACTTTTTTTGGTAACCAACAACAGACTATACGTGCGATATGGCTAACTCTGTAGAGATACATTGGTTTGATAAAAGTACAGAAACATAGCGAGAAACGCATGCGTGAAGGTAAATTCAGACAATAGCCAAAACTGCAGGTTGCGCTGTTGTATCAGATTAGATTAGATTAGACTGGATTAGTACTTGTTCCATAGATCATGAATACGACACTTCGTAATGATTTGGAACGTGTCAGGTTAATAAAAGGTGTCTATACAAGATATTACATTAGACAAAATATTACATGACACTCATTTTTTTTTTTTTTTTTTTTTTTTTGTGGAGGTTGGGAAATTACCCACTTACTATATCCAAAAATTCATCTAATGAGTAGAAGGAGTTACCATTAATAAATTCGTTTAATTTCCTTTTAAATGCTATGTGGTCATCTGTCAGACTTTTGATGATATTAGGTGACCAAATACTTTTGTGGCAGCATAATTTACCCCCTTCTGAGCGAAAGTTAGATTTAACCTTTAGTGGTGAAGATCATCCTTTCTCCTAGTGTTGTAGCCATGTACACTCTATTACTTTTGAATTCGTTCGGATTGTTAATAACAAATTTCATAAATGAATATATATATTGTGAGGCTACAGTGAAGATTTCTAGCTCTTTAAATAAGTGTCTGCAGGATGATCTTGGATCAGCTCCTGCAATTATTCTGATTACACGCTTTTGTGCAATGAACACTCTTTTACTCAATGATGTGTTACCCCAGAATATGATGCCATACGAAAGCAGAGAATGACAATAGGCGTGGTAAACTAATTTACTCAGATGTATATCGCCAAAATTTTCAATGCCCCTAATAGCATAAGTAGCTGAACTCAAACGTTTCAGCACATCCTCAGTGTGTTTCTTCCAGTTCAACCCCTCATCAATGCATACACCTAGAAATTTTGAATATTCTACCTTAGCTACCAAATTCTGATCGAAGTCTATATTTATTAATGGTGTCATTCCATTTACTGTGTGGAACTGTATATACTGTGTTTTGTCAAAGTTTAATGAGAGCCCATTTGCAGAGAACCCCTTAATGATTTTCTGAAAAACATCGTTTACAATTTCTCCAGTTAATTGTTGTCTGTCGGGTGTGATAGCTATACTTGTATCATCGGAAAAAAGTACCAGCTTTGCATCTTCGTGAATATAGAATGGCAAGTCATTAATATATATTAAGAACAGCAGAGGACCCAAGACCGAACCTTGCGGCACCCCATTCTTGATTGTTCCCCAGTTTGAGAAATCACCAGTTTTTTGCATATTATGTGAACTGTTTATTTCAACTATTTGACCACGAACAGCACCTGTGCTGTGTCCACAACAAGTTGCAGTTGTCAGTCGTGGTCAGAACAGTGTTCTGTGTAGCTGTGAGTGTATATTGTGCTTTGAATCTTCGTGAATATAGAATGGCAAGTTATTAATATATATTAAGAACAGCAGAGGACCCAAGACCGAACCTTGCGGCACCCCATTCTTGATTGTTCCCCAGTTTGAGAAATCACCAGTTTTTTGCATATTATGTGAACTGTTTATTTCAACTATTTGACCACGAACAGCACCTGTGCTGTGTCCACAACAAGTTGCAGTTGTCAGTCGTGGTCAGAACAGTGTTCTGTGTAGCTGTGAGTGTATTATGTGCTTTGCATCTTCGTGAATATAGAATGGCAAGTTATTAATATATATTAAGAACAGCAGAGGACCCAAGACCGAACCTTGCGGCACCCCATTCTTGATTGTTCCCCAGTTTGAGAAATCACCAGTTTTTTGCATATTATGTGAACTGTTTATTTCAAGTATTTGACCACGAACAGCACCTGTGCTGTGTCCACAACAAGTTGCAGTTGTCAGTCGTGGTCAGAACAGTGTTCTGTGTAGCTGTGAGTGTATTATGTGCTTTGCATCTTCGTGAATATAGAATGGCAAGTTATTAATATATATTAAGAACAGCAGAGGACCCAAGACCGAACCTTGCGGGACCCCATTCTTGATTGTTCCCCAGTTTGAGAAACCATCAGTTTTTTGCATATTATGTGAACTGTTTATTTCAACTATTTGACCACGAACAGCACCTGTGCTGTGTCCACAACAAGTTGCAGTTGTCAGTCATGGTCAGAACAGTGTTCTGTGTAGCTGTGAGTGTATTATGTCGGAACTAAGTGACCTCGAACGTAGGCAGATTGTTGGTGCTCATATGATGGGTGCGTCTGCTTTTGGTGTTTCAAAAGGCACTACATCAAAGATTTATATTGTGTAAAGGGAAAGTGAAGAAAATGATCCGCTAAGTCACAACAGGGACGAAAGTGTCTCATAGTCACTGAAAAGGAATATGACGAAGCATAAGAGGACAAGTGCTGCAAAAGTCACTGCAGAACTGAATGTCGCACTTGTGACCTCTGTCAGCACCAAAGCAACACAAAGGGAGTTCCATAAGCTGGAAAGTGCAGAGCGAGACGGAATTCCAAAACCTGTCATCAGTGACGCAAATGCCCGTAGTAGAAAAACGTTGTGCCGAAGCCACAAAACCTGGACTGTGGAGCAATGCAAGAAAACCATTTGGTCGCAAGAGTCTTGTTGCTCATTGTTTCCAGCTTTTGACCAAGTGTACGTCCCAAGAGAGGAACGCAGCGGTCAGACAAATCGCGGCATTCGATGAGCCTCATAGTTACTCTGCGAGGTCGCGTTACTGCCAGAGATTGTGTATCCATTTTGAGTGATCATTTCCATCCCATGGTATAATTTTTGTCCCCCACGATGGTGCTGTGTTCTAAGACGACAGGGCGCCTCTTCACACAGCTCCCATTGTCCATGTCTGGTTTTGCTAGTACGAGCATAAATTAGCACATCTCTCATGGCCACCATAGTCAATAGATCAGAACATAATCGACCGTTGGTGGTCTACTCTGGAGAGAAGGGTGCATGATCGCTATCACCTCCATGATCGTTACCTGAAGAATGGTTCAACTGGCTCTGAGCACTATGAGACTTAACAGCTGTGGTCATCAGTCCCCTATAACTTAGAACTACTTAAACCTAACTAACCTAAGGCCATCACACACAACAGTGCCCGAGGCAGGATTCGAACCTGCGACCGTAGCGGTCACGCGGTTCCAGACTGAAGTGCCTAGAACCGCGCGGCCACACCCTCCGACTAAAGTTACCTGAGTTTGCCACTATTTTGAAGGAAGGATGGCATAAAATTCCCTTGAAAACAATACAGGACCTGTATTTATCCATTCCATTGTTTTGAATGTCAGTGGTTTTCATATACCATATTAGTCATGATAATGTTTTTTTTTTTGGAGTTTACATATTTCTGTCTACCCGCTGTACATGTCACACATACAGCAGCAAAAAACGGCGCCGGTTCGGATTAAAGAGAATGCGAAATTGCAAAATTCCTTTTACTTCTTTAACACACCTCGTAGAGGGATACTGAAGCACGATGACTCGATAACGTCTCTGTCTGCCAAGAGGATCTGCTTTAATTACGTGAGCTGAAAAGGGGGAGGGGAGGTGTCTCGCAAAAACTCGCCGGATCTCATTTAAAAGGGGGAGGGGTACTGAATGAAAATCTCACATTAACTTTTCAATTCAGAGAACATACATTATTGTAACGGATAACCGAGCACAGCCAAAATTAAAGTGTCCGCCAGTCTTTATGGCCCCTCTGAACTGAACTGATGGTTTACATGTGTGCCGGCCCCGGATTCCCGCATTTGAGGGCGGCCGGAGTGGCCGAACGGTTAAAGGCGCTACAGTCTGGAACCGCACGACCGCTACGGTCGCAGGTTCGAATCCTGCCTCGGACATGGATGTGTGTGATGTCCTTAGGTTAGTTAGGTTTAAGTAGTTCTAAGCTCTAGGGGACTTATGAGCACAGCAGTTGAGTCCCATAGTGCTCAGAGCCATTTGAACCATTTTTTTGAACCCGCATTTGAAACAGGTATAAAGCTTATGTTATTTTGCTCAACATGAGTTCGTATCAAAGCTTTTACAGTGCATATGTTAGGCGGCATACATACAAGTGGAAACATACGTGTAGGCAAGAAGTTGGTCGTTTCTGGTAGGAAGCTAAACTGAAGATCACCGACAAGAATTCTCTTAGCGATCATATAAATCAAAAGATTGAAAAGCTGCGTAATCATACGGTTCAAAGAAAGCTACCTACAATGTTGTCTTTCAACTACAGTGTAAATGAAGGTTCAATGAAATTTAATGGATACAGGGTGTATCAAAAAGAATCGTTCGATTTGGCACGTCTATATTTCTGAAATTAGTAAACATATACTATGAATTTGGTTTTTTGATGAACAGGAAACTCAAAACGTTTTTTTCATACTTTTTCATAGGCGTTCAATATGCCTCCCTTGAGATGCACGGCATATGACAATGTGGTACTGAAATTGTTCCGACACTGCAGCGAGCATGTTTTGAGTTACAGCTATCACAGCTGCTGTTATGCGATGTCTCAGATCATTCATTGTCACTGGTAACGGAGACACATATGTAAGTAGGCTGTTTATCTTTTCTTATTGGCAACGTTGCGTAGCGCTCTGTATGAAAATCACTGGCTATGCTGTGTGCAGTCTGTGGCTAGTTTGCATTGTTGTCTGCCATTGTAGTGTTGGGCAGTTGGCTGTTAACAGCGCGTAGCGTTGCGCAGTTGGAGGTGAGCCGCCAGCAGTGGTGGATGTGGGGAGAGATATGGCGGAGTTTTGAAATTTGTAATACTGGATATCATGAACTGCTATGTATATTATGATTTTTCAACACTATTAGGGTAAATACATTGTTTGTTCTCTATCGAAATCTTTCATTTGCCAACTATGCCTATCAGTAGTTAGTGCCTTCCGTAGTTTGAATCTTTTATTTAAGTGGCAGTAGTGGCGCTCGCTGTATTGCAGTAGTTCGAGGAACCAAGATTTTTGTGAGGTAAGCGATTTGTGAAACGTATAGGTTAATGTTGGTGAGGGCCATTTTTTTGTAGGGATTTTTGAAAGTCAGATTGCGTTGCGCTAAAAACATTGTGTGTCAGTTTAAGTACAGTCTTGTATCATTGTTCAAAGGGGACGTTTCACATAGACAGTCTTTTATAAAGAGAAATAATCACATACAGTCGCGTCCGCTGACCTTGGAGGCCAGTAATGTAAGGCTGAATCATTTAGTCCAGTGTGACCGATACATCGTTCAGTAATCCTTTGATTTAAGAATTCTTACACTTACAGACGCCAGTGTTTCAGTGTCCCATCCTGTTGGTAAATAAAGTCGTTCGAATCAGTCTCCAAATTAGAGAAAAGAAAGTTCTCAAGCACATCGAGATATCTGCTTCCTGTAACAGCGTTTTCGGCAAAGAAAAATGGGCCATACACCTTTTTCGTGAAACTGTGCAAAACACATTAAATTTTACATTTCCTCTCATATTGTACAACTTCATGTGGTTGTTCTGCACCCCATATTCTCACATTATGACGGTTCATCTTTCCATTTAAATGGAATATTGCCTCGTCACTAAAAAATAAGCGTGTAAGAAAATTGTCATCTTCCATCTTGCCAAGAACGAAATTACAGAACTCCACAAGTTGTTGTTTGTCACCATCACGAAGAGCTTGGAGTACCTGAATTCTGTATGGTGTCATACGTAAAGCTCGACGCAAAGCATGCCAGACGGACATCGGGCTCATGTTGAGCTGTCGAGCTGCAAGGCTAGCAGATTTTAGCGAACTCCTTGTGAAACTCCGGCGGATGCGTTCGTCGTCTGTGTCACACACACGGGGACGGCCCGGCGGTTTGCCATTACCCAAACAACCTGTTGTCGGACTTGTTCATGCCGCCGTCTAATGCTCTGTGCTGTAGCAGGACCTACACCATACCTAGTACGAAAGGCACGTTGAACAGTTATTACTTAGCCGCACAGCGCGAAACGTAGAACACAGAACGCATTTTGTTATCCCGACACCATTTTTACTACATCTGAAGTGGACGGACACTACTGCTACCTAGCGGAAACCATGTACAACTCGAGAGTTTGCTCTTTCCAACAGTGTGTTGTTCACGCACATATTTGAAATAACATAACAGTTATCGGATGATTCTTTCTGATACACCCTGTATAATGTACCAATAAAAGATCGGTTTTAGGGATCCGTCAATGCGGTTAATATTATTTTCGTGGAGCCTTTTTTATCCGTTTGTCTGTGCCTTCTGCATACCACTCACGGGTTGTTGTTGTTGTGGTCTTCAGTTCTCAGACTGGTTTGATGCAGCTCTCCATGCTACTCTATCCTGTGCAAGCTTCTTCATCTCCCAGTACCTACTGCAACCTACATCCTTCTGAATCTGCTTAGTGTATTCATCTCTTTGTCTGCCTCTACGATTTTTACCCTTGGTAATCCCTTGCTGGCTCAGAACATGTCCTGCCAACCGATCCCTTCTTCTAGTCGAGTTGTGCCACAAACTCCTCTTCTCCCCAATTCTATTCTGTACTTCCTCATTAGTTATGTGATCTACCCATCTAATCTTTAGAATTCTTCTGTAGCACCACATTTCGAAAGCTTCTATTCTCTTCTTGTCCAAACTATTTATCGTCCATGTTTCACTTCCATACATGGCTACACTCCATACAAATACTTTCAGAAACGACTTCCTGACACTTAAATCTATACTCGATGTTAACTAATTTCTCTTCTTCAGAAACGCTTTCCTTGCCATTGCCAGTCTACATTTTATATCCTCTCTACTTCGACCGTCATCAGTTATTTTGCTCCCCAAATAGCAAAACTCCTTTGCTACTTTAAGTGTCTCATTTCCTAATCTAATTCCCTCAGCATCACCCAACTTAATTCCACTACATTCCATTATCCTCGTTTTGCTTTTCTTAATGTTCTTATATCCTCCTTTCAAGAAACTGTCCATTCCGTTCAACTGCTCTTCCAAGTCCTTTGCTATCTCTGACAGAATTACAATGTCATCGGCGAACCTCAAAGTTTTTATTTCTTCTCCATGGATTTTAATTCCTACTCCGAATTTTTCTTTTGTTCCCTTTACTGCTTGCTCAATATACAGATTGAATAACATCGGGGATAGACTACAACCCTGTCTCACTCCCTTCCCAACCACTGCTTCCCTTTCATGCCCCTCGACTCTTATAACTGCCATGTGGTTTCTATACAAATTGTAAATATCATTTCGCTCTCTGTATTTGACCTCTTCCACCTTCAGAATTTGAGAGTATTCCTGTCAACATTACACTCACGTGTACCATGTTTAAAATAAAGTGTTTTTAATCAAATGTTAAAACACTGTTTAACACCCTTTATAAATAAAATATGGTTTTACTAGTTTTAATCAATGTCTAAGACAAATTAAAAACTGTCGTTTTTAGTTATTTTTACCCGACTACAGGGTAAACCTCACGTGACGGGGAAAGGGGTGGGGGAGGATCATCATGTGTCACCAAATATCGCCGAGAGGGCTTTAAGGGAAACCATCCATGTGTCCCCCGAGGAAATTATGCGGGTAGGCTACATTTTCTTATCGTGATAACTAAATGGACAGTGCCTTTAATTTGCGATGAGCTGTCGCATCTGGAGACGCCTAGCAACGGCTTCTTCGGCACTCTCCAGTGTTGGATGACGCCGCTGCCAGGCCGACCGCGTCCGTGGTGCGAGAGCAGGCCTTGGAGTGATGGATGAGCGCGCCTTCAGCGGCGTGAAAGCGACTGCTCTGACATTTACCCCGGCGGCGGGCGCCGCGCTGGTAAAAAAGGCCCATCTGCCCAGTGGCTACGTCTGCAAAATGGCCGAGCTTCTGCATGATATCATTTGTGCTGTCCACGCGCTGATTTCAGCTACTGGTGGCAGCTTAACACCCGCCATTTATCTCCAGCTGTAACGGAAAATAACAGTAAATAAAAATGAGACTGAAGGCACTTAAGTATTCGAGCTGAGAAATAACAACGCACAAAATGATACGTCTTGCCTTTTGGAGTCGTGATTATCATGAACTAGCGACTTAATCTTAATGCAAGGTAATACTTCGCTGTCTACCGCGCTTAAAATGCAGAAGCCACACTGCACAAAGGTACCGGCAGTTTTCCTTTCTGTTTAATTAGTGATCACCTGAAGCAAACGTGTTGAGGCTTTCGTACTGACTTATAGACATACTACCTGTTGGATCTCGTTTGAGGATACTCGGCCGTCATTTATTAACGTTTCTGGCGTTTCACCAGCGCGAGTGGCTGGGTTTCATCCACCATTGCTGGCTGGTGCTCCAGTCATTTATAGGAAGGGAATATCATATAGTTAAGGCTCACCGGCCATTTGACCATCTTCTTCTGTCAAATTCAAATTCATATGTGTGTGAAATCTTATGGGACTTAACTGCTAAGGTCATCAGTCCCTAAGCTTGCACACTACTAAACCTAAATTATCCTAAGGACAAACACACACACCCATGCCCGAGGAAGGACTCGAACCTCCGCCGGGACCAGCGGCACAGTCCATGAATGCAGCGCCTCAGACCGCATCTTCTTCTGTGCGGATGCACAAACAGTGCCCGAACTCCTATGGGAATCGGCAAAAAGACACGAGTAATGAGTATAATGGGCAGGGGCATTATGAGTATAGTGCGGGACAATACGTTGGGAATGTGGATCTCACGGGAGGCGTGCCAGAGATAAGTCCCTGCAGTCGCACTATCCTCTGTGTCCTCCGTGGCTCAGATTGCCGGCACGGTAACTCAGCGTCTTCGGTCAGAGGGTTTGCTGCCCACTGTAATAAAAAAAAAAAAAAACTGAGTTAATGGATTAACGACGAACTGAAACGGGTGTCTAGCGACGTCCGCACCGAGCAGACACAACGAACAAAATGAGATTAATAAAATAAGAAAAAAGATGGATGAAGTCTGCCATCTAAGTAGGAGATTCCGGGTTCGAGTCCCGGTCGGGACACGCGTTTTCAACTGTTCCCATTGACTTATATCAACGCATGTATGCAGCTAGGGGTATTAGTTGCATTGTAAAACTATATCTACCATCTGCTCAGCCTCATACCAAAGATTTGCTCCTCAGTGCCGAAGCAACGCAGCTTAGAAGTTTATGCAGAGGGTGTTTGATAAAGAGTGGTAAATTATGGGACTTCATGCTTGTCGCTAAGGGAGACACTCCGGTGGTTTGTCACATGTTAGGGATCTTGACAGTTTGAAGAGTAATCTGTGCAGTTTACGAGCTTCGTCTGCACCTGTTGTAAAGGAAAACTTATTGACCACCGACTTAAGATGATCGCGAACAGAACAGATGTAAATCAGATAATAATTTATCTGTTGATGAAATGAAGCCATATGTTATATCCTTCAATACAAACTGACGATTCACCAGTCTATCAGAACGAAGAATTTCTCGTTTCCATACACGCAGTTCGTTGACGTTCAATCATCCGTCGAGATAGAGAGCAGTCTCATTACATACAGTCGTCGGATTATAAAAAAATCACTACTCCTCTATGTCATAACTCCTTTAGCGGTGCATCATCTCAAATGTATTACGCCGACATTTAAAGAACACAAATCTGACTTGGTTCCAAAAGTTGACGTTTTCTCAACATCGTGAGTACATAGGACCTTGGAATAAAGGCTTGGTTTGTCACAAGACAGCGTTGTGGGGTGTCGGAGAGTATTTCCTGGACGCATTGTACTCGTTCTTCCAATGTTGACAGCTTCCTGGAGGATTTATCAGCGTTTAAATTAACTTACCCAGTATATAGCAAGAGTCACAGGAGAGCTTCTGTGAAGTTTGGAAGGTAGGACTCGAGGTATTGGCGGAAGTAAAGCTGTGAGGACGGGGCGTGAGTCGTGCTTGTGTAGCTCACATGGTAGAGCACTTGCCTGAGAAAGGCAAAGGACCCGAGTTCGGGTCTCGGTCCGGCACACAGATTTAATCTGCCAGGAAGTTTCATACAGCGTAATAATTATTGAACTATATGAAATAAGATCGTCGTAACTTCTCAACGGTTCAAAGCGTTCAAACTGCACGGTTGGCGGCGGGGCATGATGGGAAATAGTATGCGCATGCGCATGATATGGTTTAGCGAAGAAGCCCACTCACATTTGGATGGTTTAGTCAATAAGAAAAATCGGTGCACTCGGGGAACTGAGAACCCGTATTTCGCGATCGAGAAGTCTCTTTACCTTCAACGGGTGACTGTTGGTGTACAGCGTCCAGTCACGAAATAATCGGTGCCATATTACTTGATGTCACGGTGACTACCGAATGGTACACGATGGTTTTTGAAGATGATTTGATCCCCATTATCCAAAGTGGACCTGATTTCGACAAGATGAGATTCATGCAAGACGGAGCTCGACCGCATTGGCTCCGGGCTACTCACAAGGGAACCTCCCCATCGCACCCCCCTCAGATTTAGTTATAAGTTGGCACAGTGGATAGACCTTGAAAAACTGAACACAGATCAATCGAGAAAAGAAGTTATGTGGAACTATGAAGAAAATAAGCAAAATATACAAACTGAGTAGTCTGTGCGCAAGATATGCAATATCAAGGACAATATGTGCTCAGCAGCGCCGTGGTCCCGTGGTTAGCGTGAGCAGCTGCTGAACAAAAGGTTCTTGGTTCAAGTCTTCCCTCGAGTAAAAAGTTTAATTTATTATTTTCAGACAATTATCAAATTTCAGGCACTCACGCATAATCAACTTCCCTCTCCAAAATTCCAGGACATGTTCAGATTTGCTTGGACATATGCAGGATTGGACGGTCTACAAACGGAAAAATTTGAAAACGTTAAAAACATGTTTTTACAGAGCACAGGGAAAACTGTGCGACTGTGAAACTGTTGCATTCATTTGTTGCAGTTTATGTGACAAACTCCTATGTTTTCATCGCTTTTTTGGGAGTGATTATCACATCCACAAGAAAACGTAAATCGGGCAAGGTAGAAGAAACTTTTTACCCATTCGCCAAGTGTACAAGTTATCTGGGTCGACAGCATATTCCTGTCATGTGACACACATCCTGTCACCAGTGTCGTATAGAACATATCAGACGTGTTTTCGTGTGGAGGAATCGGTTGACCTATGATCTTTCGATCAAATGTTTTCGGTTCCCATTGGATTTTGCGGTGCCGACACAAAACAAAGACGCTATACTTATTACAGTGAACAGAGACGTCAATGTACGAACTGACTGAACTTTGCGAAAACAAGGAACGTAAACTCTTCACTAGAGGAGAGACTTGAACCAAGGACCTCTCGTTCCACAGGTGCTCACGCTAACCACGGGACCACGGCGCTCCTGTGCTGATACTTTCCTTGATGTTGCCCATGTTGCGCATGGGTTACTCAGTTTGTATATTTTGCTTATTTTTTCATGGTTCCACACAACTTCTTCCTGTTTTCTCGATTGATCTGTGTTCAGTTTTTCAAGGCCTATCCACTGTGCCAACTTATAACTAAATCTGAGCGGGGTGCGATGGGGAGGTTCCCTTGTCAGAGCCCACTGGCATGGGCCTCGATGGCCGCCATATTCTCCGGCTCTCAGCACAGGCGACTCCTTCTTGTAGGGCTACATTAAAGACAAGTTGTACACCAATAACCCCAAAACCATCGCTAAGCTGAAAACAGCCATTCAGGAGGTCATCGAAGGCATCATGTTCCGACACTTCAGCGAGTCAGGCAGAATTTCGCTATTCGTCTGAGCCACATCATCGCCAATGATGGCAGGCATATTGAACATGTCATTGCCTAGATCCGAATATCTGTAGTGACGTTTACCTGTTGAATTAAATGTGCGCACGCCGTAGTTTATAACTATTTTACGTTTCTTTTGATATAGTTCAGTAATTGTCACCCTGTAGAATGGGAGGTCTAAAAGCCCAGTTCGAAGGCCATACAGTCCAGAATCAGTACCGCGATCACGTAAAATCGCCGTGAGCACTGAAGCAATCATTCCACCTGCGCCCACATCTCGTGGTCGTGCGGTAGCGTTCTCGCTTCCCACGCCCGGGTTCCCGGGTTCGATTCCCGGCGGGGTCAGGGGTTTTCTCTGCCTCGTGATGGCTGGGTGTTGTGTGCTGTCCTTAGGTTAGTTAGGTTTAAGTAGTTCTAAGTTCTAGGGGACTGATGACCATAGATGTTAAGTCCCATAGTGCTCAGAGCCATTCCACCTGCGCACCAGGTAGAAGATGACCGTTTGGTAAAACACTGTGTCCTGTTGTGTGAAGAAGTCCATAACTGCCTACTGCATATCCTCGTCCGATTGATTTGTCGACGCTTCAAGGCCCTTTTTAAGGGACCGAAGGCGTGATAATCCGATGGGTAGACATCAGGACTGCAGGGCGGGTGCTCGAGCGTGTCCCACTTGATGTAATGGATGAGGTTGGCCTCCCAGATCTATCGCTGTTGTACTGTATTTCCTTTGGTGGTCATGAATTTGAAGTTTGTAAGTTCCATTTGCTGATAGTTATTGTATGAATTGCTGGCGCAGTGCACCAAAGAGTAATCAAATCCATTTTGTTGTAATGTATTTTCATGGAAATTAGAGATTCTGTGCCTGAACACTCTATTCCTTTGTCGTCTACTTCTGCTATTGGACTTGGAGAGAAAAGAAATATTGCCTGAAGTTCATCTTGCAGTAATTTTCTGTGTAAGTTTAAAACGAAGAAAAAATGTAGTTGTTCATAACTTAAAATTTGTGTACGGAATTCAATAATGTGTAATCTTCAACTTTGCTTGTCCTGAGCAGACGTGGCCTTGACGGAATACTGACCATTGTTAGGCGCCATACTAGAAAATAATTAGAAATTTTCTTTCAGCTCATCTTCGAGACGTGCCGCCGATTAGGACACTAAACTTTCTTTCACATTCAAATGGCTCTGAGCACTATAGGACTTAACTTCTAAGGTCATCAGTCCCCTAGAACTTAGAACTACTTAAACCTAACTAACCTAAGGACATCACACACATCCATGCCCGAGGCAGGATTCGAACCTGCGACCGTAGCGGTCGCGCGGTTCCAGACTGTAGCGCCTAGAACCGCTCGGCCACCTCGGCCGGCTCTTTCACATTCCACGAGCTATGCAGCCGCTATGAATAATTTAATATATTTCACTTTCAGATTTTCTCAAGGTTGCGAGATAATATCCCAGACAGAAAGGCCTGGTCACATGATTCTAGTTCTAGTATAAGATTTCATCTGCAAAAGTTTAGGCTTGTTATGATATACTGGTATTCGAGACCAAACCACGATCTTGAGTTACGGGTTGTATTACTTCACATTGAACTGACGTACGAAATATTATCGGGTGCTATAAGCACATGAGTTTTAACTATACCTTGGATATAGTTACATTTGGGAATATTTGTGATGGTTCAAGAGAGAGACAATTAATTATTTATAGTCCCGTAGCCACCCTGAACACTGAGCTAGTTTGCTGATTGCTCATCCGAGTCGGGCTAAATTAAAAATACATTACATCTACGTCTACATCTACATCGATACTCTGCAAATCACATTTAATTGCCTGCTAGAGGGTTCATCGAACCACTTTCACAATTCTGTATTATTCCAATCTCGTATAGCGCGCGGAGAGAATGAACACCTATATCTTTCCGTACGAGCTCTGATTTCCCTTATTTTATCGTGGTGATCGTTCCTCCCTATGTAGATCGGTGTCAACAAAATATTTTCGCATTCGGAGAAGAAAGTTGGTGATCGGAATTTCGTGAGAAGATTCCGTCGCAACGAAAAACGCCTTTCTTTTAATGGTTTCCAGGCCAAATCCTGTATCATTTCTGTGACACTCTCCCCCATATTTCGCGATAATATAAGACGTGCTGCCCTTCTTTGAACTTTTTCGATGTACTGAGTCAGTCCTATCTGGTAAGTATCCCACACCGTGCAGCAGTATTCCAAAAGAGGACGGACAAGCGTAGTGTAGGCAGTCTCCTTAGTAGGTCTGTTACATTTTGTAAGTGTCCTGCCAATAAAACGCAGTCTTTGGTTAGCCTTCCCCACTACATTTTCTATGTGTTCCTACCAATTTAAGTTGTTCGTAATTGTAATACCTAGGTATTTAGTTGAATTTACGGCTATTAGATTAAACTGGTTTACCGTGTAACCGAAGTTTGACGAGTTCCTTTTAGCACTCATGTGGATGACCTCACACTTTTCGTTATTTAGGGTCAAGTGCCACTTTTCGCATCGTTCCGATATTTCTTCTAAATAGTTTAGCAGTTTGTTTTGATTTTCTGATGAATTTATTAGTTGATAAACAAGAGCGTCATCTGCAAACAACCAAAGATGGTTGCTCAGATTGTCTCCCAAATCGTTTATATAGATACGGAACAGCAAAGGGCCTATCTGCAAACAACCAAAGATGGTTGCTTAGATTGTCTCCCAACTCGTTTATATACATACGGAACAGCAAAGGGCCTATAACACTACCTCGGGGAACGCCAGAAATCACTGCTGTTTTACTCGATGGCTTTTCGTCAGTTACTACGAACTGTGACCTCTCTGACAGGAAATCACAAATCCAGTCACATAACTGAGACGATATTCCATAAGCACGCAATTTCACTACGAGCCGCTTGTGTGGTACAGTGTCAAAAGCCTTCCGGAAATCCAGAAATACGGAATCGATCTGAAATCCCTGTTCATAGTATCACTGTTCATAGTATTATTAGTTATTTCTCTTTTGTTTTGACGTCACTTTATTAAAAGATATCAAAGTAGATGTAAGAAATTTAAAGTTCTATTAAATTACATTACAGTGTATTGTGTCGAATCGCCACTAGCAAAGAACTTGGCGTCCATTCCACAATGGTTGTTTTCGACAGACGTGAAATCCCATAACATTCTTCGTTCTCCGGTGGATGTCTGCCGGTGTTTGTCCTTTGGCAGCTGGGGAAAGAATAACAGTAAGTTGATCCTGTGTGGACGCATTTGTTAATGACGTCGCCATATTTCACGTTTCCATATTTACTGCACGCACGTCGGGAAGACACGAATGCCACACTAACCCCATGCCTGCATGTCAGTGCTTATACAGGGTGAGTCACTTACTGCTGCCACCTAGAATAACTCCGCAAGTATGGCAGGAGCTGAAAAGTTTGTGGGGCAAATGCTGCACAGGACAACGGGGGCCATAATATGACGTTAGGTTTTTGTTGCTAGGTGGGGTCGCTTCAGAGATATGAACGTCAACTTTGCTTTTTTAAATGGGATGCTATAGGTTGGTACTTATTTTCTGATAGCGGCCGTCGAGACGAATCCAATGATGTGTAACCGTAAGGTCTTTGAAGGTCAACGAAGGTCACAAAGGTGGCATTAACGTCCATTTGCAGAAAGCGTTCGAAGTGATGACCATTGGTATCAATGCAATGCTGCAGCCTTCTTATCATCGATTGAGTGGTATTCCTAATCACATAGGCACTTATCGAAGCACATGCTCTGACAATTCTCTCTCACATTCAGGTGTACTTGGAACGTCTTTATAAACAATGTCATTTACGAATCCTCACAAGAAAAAAATCAACAGGCGTCAAGTCTGGCGAACGAGTCAGCTACGACACATCTTCTCCGCGCCCAATACAATGATTTGGGAATTGTGTATGTAACTTATTTCTGGCCATCAGCGAAAAGTGTGCCGGACACCCATCGTGTTGATACCACAATCTGTTCCTTGTTGCTAAAAGTATTTCTTCCAATAACAGACCTAATGTTTCTTGCAGGAATGTGGTGTACTTCCTACCATTAAGATTTCCTTAGATGAGATAGGGGCCTATAATTCTGTCCTCCAGAATCCCAAACCACACATTCACCGACCATGGTGTTCGGTGTGCAACTTGCGAGCGAACATGGATTTTCAGTTGCCCAGTAATGCATGTTATGCAAATTAATATTTCCACTGGTCGTGAATGTAGCCTTGTCCGTAAATAAAATCAGATTAAAAAGTGTGTCATCCCTCTGAATCTGAAGTCGAGCCCATCGGCAGAATTCAATGCGACGCATACAATCCGTACCAGTTAGTTCTTAGTGGAGACTGATACGGTAAGGATGATATTTATGGTGATGCAGAACACGAACAACACTACTCAGCCTCGTGCCAGATTCCCTTGCGATTTGACGCGAACTAACACAAGGATCTCGTACCACAGTGGCTAGAGTACCAATTTCCGTTTCCTCGTTAGTAACTTTCCTTTGCTGGATATGTTTCCGATGCGTTAAAAATCCAGTTGTTCTCAATTTATCATACGTATATTTAAATGTACGACTTGTAGGTTTGAATTTCGTTGGCAGTCTCCGTAAATGAGGAGTGTGGTGTCACCTCCAGACACCACACTTGCTAGGTGGTAGCCTTTAAATCGACCACGGTCCATTAGTATACGTCGGACCCGCGTGTCGCCACTATCAGTGATTGCAGACCGAGCGCCGCCACACGGCAGGTCTAGAGAGACTTCCTAGCACTCGCCCCAGTTGTACAGCCGACTTTGCTAGCGATAGTTCACTGACAAAATACGCTCTCATTTGCCCCAAAATGTTGTGGATTGGCAGGAGACCAACCCACTAAATTTAGAGGAAGCCGAAAGGCACGCGTTTTAGCTCACGCAGGCTGGCGTGAGGTCTGGAACAGGACAAGGAAATTAGTAGAAAAACGGACGCAGATGGTGGAATACTTAACTTTAATCCATTAATGTTGAACGTAGCTCTTGACTGTACATTATTTACAATATCAATAGCAACTGATAATGGCGCCTTGCTAGGTCGTAGCAAATGACGTAGCTGAAGGCTATGCTATCGTCTCGGCAAATGAGAACGTATTTTGTCAGTGAACCATCGCTAGCAAAGTCGGCTGTACAACTGGGGCGAGTGCTAGGAAGTCTCTCTAGACCTGCCGTGTGGCGGCGCTCGGTCTGCAATCACTGATAGTGGCGACACGCGGGTCCGACGTATACTAACGGACCGCGGCCGATTTAAAGGCTACCACCTAGCAAGTGTGGTGTCTGGCGGTGACACCACAAGAAGCATATAGACTTGGTCTTCGAAGGAATACATCATTCACATTCGCTTGATTCGACCATAGTAGTCTTACCGTTCCTATTAGTGTTGTATTGCGAAACCGTCGAATGGTGTTCACATGTCAATAGCACATTAGATGGATACGCCGTATTCGGCGTATATTTACTATTTGCACGATATACGAGATAGAACTGTCACAGCATGTGCTTCGATAAGTGCCGAAGTGATAAGGAATACCACTCAATCCATGATAAGACGCTTGCAGCATTGCACTGATACCAATGGTCATCACCTCGAACGCCTTCTGCAAATGGACGTTCATGCCACCTTCAAAGACCTTACATCATTGGATTCGTCTCGATGGCCGCTATCAGAAATTAAGTACCAAACTATAGCATCCCATTTAAAGAAAAAAAGTTGACCTTCATGTCTCTGACGCGACCCCTCGTAGCAACAAAAAACCAACGTCATGTTATGGTCCCCGATGTCAGGTGCAACATTTGTCCCACAAACTTTTCAGCTACAATCATACTTTAGGAGTTATTATGGATGGCAATAGTTAGTGACACACCTGTATACTCGCATCGAAGGAGCGCTACGTTGCATATAAGCCACACCAACGCCCTCAAACGGGAACTCTTTGATAGTAACTGTCATTGACAGTGAGTGTCCATCAGAGACAAGAGTAAAATCAGGAGTGCCTCAGGGAAGTGTGACAGACCGCTATTATTTGCGATATACGTAAATGATCTTGCGGACAGTTTCGGTTGCAGTCACCAATTGTTTACTGATGATGCTGTGGTGCACGGGAAAGCGTCGAAGTTGAACGATTATAGAAGGACACAAGATGACTTACGCAAATATTTTGGTTGGGGTGATGAATGTCAATTAGCTCTAAATGTAGAAAAAATGCAAGTCACTGCGGACGAATAGGCAAAACAAACCCGTAATGTTCAGATACGCCATTAGTAGTGTTCTGCTTGTCATAGTCACGTCGTTTAAATATCTGGGCGTAGCGTTGCAAAGCGATACGAAATGGAACGAGCATGAGAGAACTGTGGTAGGAAAGGTAAATGGTCGTCTTCAGTTTGTTGGGAGACTTTTAAGAAAGTGTGGTTCATCTGTAAAGGGAACTGCATAGAGAATGCTGGTGCAACCTATTCTTGAGTAAGAATTGTGTGGGATCCGCATCAGGTCGGATTAAAGGACGATATCGAAAAAATTCAAAGGCGGGCTGCTAGGTTTGTTGCCGGTGGGTTCGAACAACATGCAAGATGCTTCGGGAACTCAGATGGGAATCCCTTTAGGCAAGGATTCTCTATTGAGAAAATTTAGAAAACCGGCGTTTGAAGCTGATAGCAGAACTATTCTACTGTCGCCAACATATGTTTTGCGTAAGGACCACGAAGATAAGATACGAGAAATTAGGACTCGAACGGAGGCATGTAGTCAGTAGTTTTCCCTCACACATTTGCAAGGGGAACAGGGAAGGAAATGAGTAGCAATGGTGCAGCGTACCCTCCGCCATGCACAGTGCAGTGGCTTGCTGAGTACGCACGTAGATGCAAAAGATGCCTTTGCATCTCGTATAATTGTCGCACACTGTCAACGCGTAGTGTAAGTCGCCGAAAACGACAGAAATAATGCAGTTATTCAGGAGCCCATGGCCACGAGAACCGGTTAGGTACAAGAGAGGTGAGTCTTGCTTGATAGGAGCGCACGTAGTAGCGATGTTGTACCTGCATCCAGCTACCGCTCTGTCCGCAGAGCTGTCCAGAATGTCTTCGGCGTCGGCTGGCTAGGCAGGCAGGGAATATTCCGGGCGGCGAGGTACGTTTCCACGTGACGCATCCACTGCCAGCCCACCTGGTGGCTGGTACAGCTACAGGATCACTCAGGCCGCCATCGCGCCACAAGGACATCAGGAAATTTATCACGTCTAAGAGTGCTATCGTTAAAAAATCTTTCCATAAGTTCCTGTTTTCAGGATTCCGCAGTTCAATCGGTAAACCGGCATCCCTATAGGATCGCTTTGTTGTATATTTGTTTGTCTGTCTGTCTGGCCTTTTTTCTCGCGAATGAGTGAATGTATCAAGTAGAAATTTATGACACGTACTAAGTTCTACGGTCCCTTAGCGGTGTAAAAAAATTGAAACTTCCATGTCGATGCAATCAAAAGATGCGACCTTTTACGTCACATATTTTGATACTCGCAAATTCACACATCGAAACTTGTGGGGTACTTCGCGTTGACCTAGAACCATAGAATTTGGTAATAAGAAGGTTTCACAGTAAAACTAAATGAAATGCTCCTAAAATTCTTAAATCTACATCTACATCCATACTCCGCAAGCCACGTGACGGTGAGTGGCGGAGGGTACCTTGAGTACCTCTACCGGTTCTCCCTTCTATTCCAGTCTCGTATTGTTCGTGGAAAGAAGGATTGTCGGTATGCCTCTGTGTGGGCTCTAATCTCTCTGATTTTATCCTCATGGTCTCTCCGCTAGATATACGTAGGAGGGAGCAATATACTGCTTGACTCTTCGGTGAAGGTATGTTCTCGAAACTTTAACAAAAGCCCGTACCGAGCTACTGAGCGTCTCTCCTGCAGTCTTCCACTGGAGTTTATCTATCATCTCCGCAACGCCCTCGCGACTACTAAATGATCCTGTAACGAAGCGCGCTGCTCTCCGTTGGATCTTCTCTATCTCTTCTATCAACCCTATCTGGTACGGATCCCACACTGCTGAGCAGTATTCAAGCAGTGGGCGAACAAGCGTACTGTAACCTACTTCCTTTGTTTTCGGATTGCATTTCCTTAGGATTCTTCCAATGAATCTCAGTCTGGCATCTGCTTTACCAACGATCAACTTTGTATGATCATTCCATTTTAAATCACTCCTAATGCGTACTCCCAGATAATTTATGGAATTAACTGCTTCCAGTTGCTGACCTGCTATTTTGTAGCTAAATGATAAGGGATCTGTCTTTCTATGTATTCGCAGCACATTACACTTGTCTACATTGAGATTGAATTGCCATTCCCTGCACCATGCAGATCCTCCTGCATTTCTATAGAATTTTCCATTGTTACAACCTCTCGATACACCACAGCATCATCTGCAAAAAGCCTCAGTGAACTTCCGATGTTATCCACAAGGTCATTTATGTATATTGTGAGTAGCAACGGTCCTGCGACACTCCTCTGCTTCACACCTCAAATCACGCTTGCTTCGGAAGACTTCTCTCCATTGAGAGTGACATGCTGCGTTCTGTTATCTAGGAACTCTTCAATCCAATCACACAATTGGTCTGACGGTGCATATGCTCTTACTTTGTTGATTAAACGCCTGTGGGGAACTGCATCGAACGCCTTGCGGAAGTCAAGAAACACGGCATCTACCTGGGAACCCGCGTCTATGGCTCTCTGAGTCTCGTGGACGAATAGCGCGAGCTGGGTTTCACACGATCGTCTTTTTCGAAACCCATGCTGATTCCTACAGAGTAGATTTCTAGTCTCCAGAAAAGTCATTATACTCGAACATAATACGTGTTCCAAAATTATGCAACTGACCGACGTTAGAGATATAGGTCTGTAGTTCTGCACATCTGTTCGACGTCCCTTCTTGAAAACGGGGATGACCTGCGCCCTTTTCCAATCCCTTGGAACGCTACGCTCTTCTAGAGACCTACGGTACACCGCTGCAAGAAGAGGGGCAAGTTCCTTCGCGTACTCTGTGTAAAATCGAACTGGTATCCCTTCAGGTCCAGCGGCCTTTCCTCTTTTGAGCGATTTTAATTGTTTCTCTATCCCTCTGTCGTCTATTTCGATATCTACCATTTTGTCATCTGTGCGACAATCTAGAGAAGAAACTACAGTGCAGTCTTCCTCTGTGAAACAGCTTTGGAAAAAGACATTTAGTATTTCGGCCTTTCGTGTGTCATCCTCTGTTTCAGTACCATTTTGGTCACAGAGTGTCTGGACATTTTGTTTTGATCCACCTACCGCTTTGACATAAGACCAAAATTTCTTAGGATTTTCTGCCAAGTCAGTACATAGAACTTTACTTTCGAATTCATTGAACGCCTCTCGCATAGCCCTCATCACACTACATTTCGCTTCGCGTAATTTTTTTTGTCTGCAGGACTTTGGCTGTGTTTATGTTTGCTGTGAAGTTCCCTTTGCTTCCGCAGCAGTTTTCTAACTCGGTTGTTGTACCACGGTGGCTCTTTTCCATCTCTTACTATCTTGCTTGGCACATACTCATCTAACGCATATTGTACGATGGTTTTGAACTTTGTCCACTGATCCTCAACACTATCTGTACTTGAGACAAAACTTTTGTGTTGAGCCGTCAGGTACTCTGTAATCTGCTTTTTGTCACTTTTGCTAAACAGAAAAACCTTCCTACCTTTTTTAATAGTTCTCTTTACGGCTGAAATCATCGATGCAGTAACCGCTTTATGATCAATTCCCTGTTCTACGTTAACTGTTTCAAATAGTTCGGGTCTGTTTGTCACCAGAAGGTGTAATATATTATCGCCACGAGTCGGTTTTCTGTTTAACTGCTCAAGATAGTTTTCAGATAGAGCACAAAAAAAAAATTCACTGGATTCTTTGTCCCTGCCACCCGTTGCGAACGTTTGAGTCTCCCAGTCTATATCCGGCAAATTAAAATCTCCACCCAGAACTATAACGTGGTGGGGAAATCTACTCGAAATATTTTCCGAATTATCCTTCAGGTGCTCAGCCAAAAATGAAATGAGCGTGCGGCATCGTTGGCCGGGAGGCCCCAACCGGGAAAGTTCAGCCACCTAGTGCAAGTCTTATTTCAGTCGACGCCACATTGGGCGACTGGCGCGCCGGTGGTGACGATGAAATGATGGTGAAGACGACACAACACACAGTCCTCGAGCCGATAAAATCTCCAACCCGACCGGGAATCGAACCTGGGCGTGCTTGCGTGGGAGACGAGCACGTTACCACCCAGCTATGCAGGAGGACTCTTAAAGCGTAACTACATCAGACGAAAATACATTTTTTCTCTCATTTGTTACCCGACTGTCCGTCGGTCCGTCTGTTAAGCCGGCTTTTCCTCAGAAACGGTTAGATGTATCAAGATGAAATTTATGTCACATACTAAGTCCTATGGTCCCTTGGCGGTGTAAAATGTTGAAGCTTGTAAGTCAACGCAGTGAAAAGTCAAGGCCATTTTCGCCACATATTTTAATACTTGTAAACTCACACATCAGAACTTATAGGGTACTTCCCGTTAATCTAGAATCATGAAAATTGGCAAGAAGCAAGGTTTCACAGAATAACTAAGAGAAAAAGTCAGAAATTGTTAATTTGTCACTATAGCACACGAAAAAAATTTTTGTCATTTGTTATCTGGCTGTCTGTCTGCCCGACCATCTGTTAACTCTCCTGTCCCTCAGGAACGGGTAGCCGTATCAAGATGAAATTTATGTCACGTACTAAAATTTATAGCCCGCCGTTGTGGCCGAGCGGTTCTAGGCGCTTCAGTCAGTAACCGCGCGACTGCTACGGTCGCAGGTTCGAATCCTGCTTCAGGCATGGATGTGTGTGATGTCCTTAGATTAGTTAGCTTTAAGTGGTTCTAATTTACAGGGACTGGCGACCTCAGATGTTAAGTCCCATAGTGCTCAGAGCCATTTGAACCATTTGAACTAAGATTTACAGTGTCTTGTAGGTGTAAACAAGCTAAGCTTCTGAGTCAATTCAATCAAAAATGCTGCATTGTATGTCATTTAACTTGATACTGGCTAACTTACCCATTAAACCTACAGGGTACTTCCTTTTGACTTCTAATCATGAAATTTGGAAGAACCAAGATTTCACAGTACAAGTAAAGGAAAAAATCAGAAAATTATTATTTTATAATTATATCACACGGAAAAATTATTTATTTTGTCATTTGTTATCCGTCTTCAAACTTAAAATTAAAACATTCTTGAAAGTCTTGGAATTCGTGGTACCGATAACTCATCAGTATCAAAGTCTTTAACAGATTTTCGATAGCCGGTATGGATGAATTGTATATACACATAACTAAGTAAACGTAAGAGCGCGAGTCTTAGTCACACCCGACCAATTTTTCTCTCTGATGCATCTCGACAGCAGAATGCTTGGTATACGTTGCAACGGCGTTGATGCTATCCCACAGTACCTACGAAAAGTACCATACAAAATTTCTTTCATCTGAGGACCGAGCAACGCGAAACAGTGATCAAGGCACTGAACTTGCATTTGGGGAAATGTGGTTTCAGATCCACATTCAGCTATGCTTCAGAATCAGATTCCTTGGATTTTTTGAGTGTGTAACACAAACACTGAGATAGTTACTATGGGAAGGCCATAAGCGGGTGTCCTATCCTGTGCCTAGAAAAATCAAGCCTGTGCTTCGTCTCCAGCGGTCTTGCTGTCGACAGAACATTGAAGTGAAGTCGCTCCTTTCCCTTATTTCTTCAGGAGCTGTAGTATTCTCTACATGAAAATACAAATCTTTTCGTGACTAATGATTTATAATGGTGAGGTAAAAATTGCTGTGAATGATATAAGTTTTGCCAAATCAACGATTTATTTTGTCTTTATCTATTGCAGAACATAGCCAACATTACTCGTAAAATTTGCAATAAATTTGTTTTAGATTCGAATGTATTATTAAACAGATTCTTTTTACATAACACAGGAGCAATATCAATGCCCGCACAATAAATGCTCGCAGCGATATGAAGACTCATCTGAGTCCGAAATTAATCGTTTTCTGACGATATCGAGACCACCTAAGGGAGAAAATCAAAAGTATTTAGTGATTCCGTAAATTTTACAGTGGTTTTTAAAAGTAATTATTCGACGGAAATCTACAGTTGCGGTGTACATGTACACATAGGAATGATTACAATTTCAGAAAAAGTGGATGATTTATTCAAGAAAAAGAGCTTCAAATATTGCGCAAGTTAATAACACTTTGGTTCACCTCTGGCCCTTATTCAAGCGATTAATCCGTTTGGCACTGGCTGATAGAGTTATTAGATATCCTCCTGAGAGATATAGTGCCAAATTCTGCCCAATTTGCATATTATGTCATCACAATCCCGAGGTGGGTGCAGCAACCTACCCGTAATATTCCAAAACTTCTCAACTGGGGTGAGATCCGGCGACCTTGCTGGCCAAGAATATCTCGAGGGCCTTGGACTGACATTATCTTTCCGAAATGTAAGCCCATGATGGCTCGCCGTGAAGGGCAACGAAACGGGGCGTATAATATCGTCGATGAACCGCTATGCTGTGAGGAAGCCGCGGATGGCAATCAAAGGAATTCTGTTATTAAAAGAAATGGCAACCCCGATCATCATTCCTTGTTTTGAGGCTGTATGGCTGGTGACAGTCAGGATGCTATCTCACCGCTATCCGGGGACACTCCAGACATGTCTCCAGCCTGGAATTTTACTGACTGGGGTAGAATTTTCTGTAGTGATGAGTCCCGCTTCGGACCCAACCGCGGTGACCAGAGATGCCCGGAGACGTCCCGCACAATGGTGAGATACCAGCCCGATACAGCCCGACGACCGGGACTGATGACTGTAAGAAAATGAAACACCTACAGTCCTCCATGTGATGTCATTTATTGTGTAGCTACCAGTTTAGGCGCTTCAGTGCACCATCTTCAGGCCTTAGTTGATGCTGAAGTGGTTATCACGATCCATATATACGATTCATCAGCGGCCAACATAATGGTTTACGCAGACTATCTGTAACTGCAATGTCGTCTCTCCAACCATCAACTGTCAGCTCAGTTCACGGTTTACTGTTGATGGTTGGAGGGATAACATCACAGTTACAGATCATCGGTGTTAACAAGTCTTGTTGGCCCCTGATGCATCGTACATGTGAATCGTGATAACCCCTTCAGCATCAACTAAGACCTGAAGATGGTGCACTGAAGCGCCGAAACTAGTAGCTACACGATAAATGAAATCACAAGGACGGCTGTACGTGTTTCATTTTCTTACAATAGCGAACGGCCGTAGTTCCCCGGACCTCCAGTCAAAAGGACGGCCATAGAAAAAGGTCTGATGATGGTGTGAGGTGCCATTTCTTTTCCTAGCAGGATCGCTTTGGTTGTCATCTGCGGTGCTATGTCGACGATATTCTACGGCTCGTTTTGCTTCCCTTCATGGTAAACTATCCTTGGCTTACATTTCAGCAAGATAATGCCATCCCATACGCCTTGAGGGTTTCTACTGCCTGTCTTTGTGCTTGTCCAACCCTGTCTTGGCCAGAAAGGTCGCCGAATCTCTTCCCAATTGAGAACTTTTGTAACATTATGGGCAGTTTTCTCCAATTACCGCGGGATTTTGACAATCTAACGCGTCAGTTGGATAGAATTCCGCACAGTATCTCTCACGTGGTATCCAACAACTTTATCAATCAATGTCAAACCGATTAGCTGCCTGCATAAGGACCAGAGGTGGACCAACGCTTTATTGACTTGCTTAATTCGTGAACCTCTTGCTCTTGCATAAATCACCCTATTTTTCTGAAATTATAATAATTAGTTTGCCTGTACATGTACATCACATCTACCGATTTCCGTCCTATTCGGGCAATTTCCTCGTGGTGAGTGTATTTTCCGATTCTTAAACTATTCAACGATTCCATGTTTGGACACACGTCCTATTGTTTGATGACTGGTGCTAAGAGTACATCTGACACCATCCCTTGGAGCATCTGACTAAGATGACGTGGTCTGCCATCGAAATATTGGGGTAACAATGGAATCGTCGTCCCTGTTGCAGAGGAAAAAATTCACGGTCTATGACGAATTGCGTTTCCATCCCAACAATTAATCCACTGGAATAACTTAAAACAGATACTTACACTGTTGTTCTACTCTGAGGTGAGTGTGAAAATGAATAAAACCTGCTTGCAGCACAATTAATAACAGCTAAGAAGGTCACAAGTTTTCCTTTGAATACGAACTATGTTCTCCAGCTTGCCATCTATCAAATGACAAGGTACTGGAAATCAGTAGTACAAATTTGAGAATTTAACTGACTTTGTGCCCTAAAAACTACTAAAATCTCTGTAAGAAGTTCGAATAGAATCTAGGATTTAAAAGCCTACCTGACGCTACTATGCTCTTACGACAGATTTCAAAATGAAATAAGATTTAGGAAATGGAATCTGCACATAAACAAATAATTAATTTTGTCAGTTGTAACATAAGGAATCTCTATTTTCATAAAAAAGGAAAAGAAATGTATTTATTTGAACGCAAGTCTATAAAAAACCGCTTGGAACAGACACCATCAATAACGGATATCGAGTTCCCAGAATGAGATTTTCACTCTGCAGCGGAGTGTGCGCTGATATGAAACTTCCTGGCAGATTAAAACTGTGTGCCCGACCGAGACTCGAACTCGGGACCTTTGCCTTTGGATATCGAGTTGTTTATTACACAGCTATGAATTTTACAGTTTATCCAATGAGCCAGATGTACGGAAGAACACACAGTTAAAAACAAAAGATTGTAATTATCATCGTTATCGTTATTTTAATGTTGTTGTTGTGGTCTTCAGTCCTGAGACTGGTTTGATGCAGCTCTCCATGCTACTCTATCCTGTGCAAGTCTCTTCATCTCCCAGTACTTACTGCAACCTACATCCTTCTGAATCTGCTTAGTGTATTCATCTCTTGGTCTCCCTCTACGATTTTTACCCTCCACGCTGCCCTCCAATGCTAAATTTGTGATCACCTGATGCCTCAGAACATGTCCTACCAACCGGTCCCTTCTTCTAGTCAAGTTGTGCCACAAACGTCTCTTCTCCCCAATTCTATTCAATACCTCCTCATTAGTTATGTGATCTACCCATCTAATCTTCAGCATTCTTCTGTAGCACCACATTTCGAAAGCTTCTATTCTCTTCTTGTCCAAACTATTTATCGTCCATGTTTCACTTCCATACCTGGCTACACTCCATACACATACTTTCAGGAACGACTTCCTGATACTTAAATCTATACTCGATGTTAACAAATTTCTCGTCTTCAGAAACGCTTTCCTAGCCATTGCCAGTGTACTTTTTATATCCTCTGTACTTCGACCATAATCAGTTATTTTGCTCCCCAAATAGCAAAACTCCTTTACTACTGTAAGTGTCTCATTTCCTAATCTAATTCCCTCAGCATCACCAGAATTAATTCTACTACATTCCATTATCCTCGTTTTGCTTTCGTTGATGTTCATCTTATATCCTCCTTTCAAGACACTGTCCATTCCGTTCAACTGCTCTTCTAAGTCTTTTGCTGTCTCTGACAGAATTACAATGTCATCGGCGAACCTCAAAGTTTTTATTTCTTCTCCATGGATTTTAATAGCTACACCATATTTTTCTTTTGTTTCCTTTACAGCTTGCTCAATATACAGATTGAATAACATCGGAGAGAGGCTACAACCCTGTCTCACACCCTTCCCAACCACTGCTTCCCTTTCATGCCCCTCGACTCTTATAACTGCCATCTGGTTTCTGTACAAACCACTTCAGCGTTTTTGTTATACGTTGTGATGTACACTCCTGGAAATTGAAATAAGAACACCGTGAATTCATTGTCCCAGGAAGGGGAAACTTTATTGACACATTCCTGGGGTCAGATACATCACATGATCACACTGACAGAACCACAGGCTCATAGACACAGGCAACAGAGCATGCACAATATCGGCACTAGTACAGTGTATATCCACCTTTCGCAGCAATGCAGGCTGCTATTCTCCCATGGAGACGATCGTAGAGATGCTGGATGTAGTCCTGTGGAACGGCTTGCCATGCCATTTCCACCTGGCGCCTCAGTTGGACCAGCGTTCGTGCTGGACGTGCAAACCGCGTGAGACGACGCTTCATCCAGTCCCAAACATGCTCAATGGGGGACAGATCCGGAGATCTTGCTGGCCAGGGTAGTTGACTTACACCTTCTAGAGCACGTTGGGTTTCACGGGATACATGCGGACGTGCATTGTCCTGTTGGAACAGCAAGTTCCTTGCCGGTCTAGGAATGGTAGAACGATGGGTTCGATGACGGTTTGGATGTACCGTGCACTATTCAGTGTCCCCTCGACGATCACCAGTGGTGTACGGCCAGTGTAGGAGATCGCTCCCCACACCATGATGCCGGGTGTTGGCCCTGTGTGCCTCGGTCGTATGCAATCCTGATTGTGGCGCTCACCTGCACGGCGCCAAACACGCATACGACCATCATTGGCACCAAGGCAGAAGCGACTCTCATCGCTGAAGACGACACGTCTCCATTCGTCCCTCCATTCACGCCTGTCGCGACACCACTGGAGGCGGGCTGCACGATGTTGGGGCGTGAGCGGAAGACGGCCTAACGGTGTGCGGGACCGTAGCCCAGCTTCATGGAGACGGTTGCGAATGGTCCTCGCCGATACCCCAGGAGCAACAGTGTCCCTAATTTGCTGGGAAGTGGCGGTGCGGTCCCCTACGGCACTGCGTAGGATCCTACGGTCTTGGCGTGCATCCGTGCGTCGCTGCGGTCCGGTCCCAGGTGGACGGGCACGTGCACCTTCCGCCGACCACTGGCGACAACATCGATGTACTGTTGAGACCTCACGCCCCACGTGTTGAGCAATTCGGCGGTACGTCCACCCGGCCTCCCGCATGCCCACTATACGCCCTCGCTCAAAGTCCGTCAACTGCACATACGGTTCACGTCCACGTTTTCGCGGCATGCTACCAGTGTTAAAGACTGCGATGGAGCTCCGTATGTCACGGCAAACTGGCTGACACTGACGGCGGCGGTGCACAAATGCTGCGCAGCTAGCGCCATTCGACGGCCAACACCGCGGTTCCTGGTGTGTCCGCTGTGCCGTGCGTGTGATCATTGCTTGTACAGCCCTCTCGCAGTGTCCGGAGCAAGTATGGTGGGTCTGACACACCGGTGTCAATGTGTTCTTTTTTCCATTTCCAGGAGTGTATTTATCTGCTACTAAGTTTACGGCATATGAATCATTCGTTATTTCACGCTGTTGACAGCTTCATATACCGGCTGGTTATAACTAAACTTTCCCTATGCGACTCGTTATAACACGTAAATTAACTGCCGTAGGAGTACCCGACTTGGTAGCGTAACGTCCAGAGTATGGGATGCTTGATTTCCATTCTTCACAGCGCCACCGTCCAGTTCCAACTATGGCCACCATGTGTCGTGATCAGCCATCGTGATTCATAGTCTCACACACCTGACCAGTCGAATGTTGACGTGTCAACATGAGCCTTGGACAAAAGAAGCAGAGCATTATTGGTGAAGCTCTGTTGTCAAAACAAGAGTAATACTCAGCTGCACTTAGAAAATATGGCCGGCTGAAAGGATTACGGAGGGGTCCACTTTCTCCACCTGCTCTGCGAAGCATGATGAAGAAGTTCGAATCAACTGGAGAACTGGGCGTCACTCAGGGAAGAGGCCGACGACCAGTTGCACCAGAGGTGGTTGATGAAATCGCTGTCGCTATGGCAGACAACACTGCGCGAAATTCCCGATCGTTAGGGATTGCGCGTGCTACGTCATCACAGTTGAACATCCCGTGGTCTCAAACAGTATCTGTAAAAGATCCATATCGTACATCAGCTTGCACAACAGGACGCACGTGTTGACTCTCGCAAAGTTGACGATGGCTGTCCCTGGACTCTCCTATGGAGAGACGAAGCTCATTTTTCTCTGACAGGTGAGGTGAACACACTCACTCTGCATGAAGTTCCTTTGTATGGTGAGTGTGTCACCGTATGGTGTGGCTTCATGGCTACGTTCACCACTGGCCCATTCTTTTTTGAGAAGGTTGCCGCTCAAGGACCAAAGACGTCCAGTGTGACTGGCCAAAGTTACTACAAAATGATTCGCCAGCATGTCATGCCACCCCACAGGAGACAGATGCATTGAACTCAACAGTTTTCATACAAGATGGGCCCCACCGCACATCACTCGTGTTCATCTGCTTCTCCGGAACGCATTTGGAAACGATCGAATTACCAGCCGATCGTTTCAAAATGGCTGGCACGATCACATGGTCTCACTCCCTGTGTTTTCTGATTGTGGGGCTATCTGAAGGTCAGGATTTACCAGGGGAACATTCAAACATGTGCTGACCTGAAGCGTAGCGCGTCAAGAGACGTAGCCAGCATACCAACGGACATGAAACCCTGCGCTTTCAAACTCTTCTGAATACTGATGGGCGCCATATTGCACCCGTCATGTAGCAGTAATGGTACCAGTATCTGATGGTATGATGTAGCAGCTCATTAAAAGTGTTTCAATTGAATTCATTCTGGATTATTTCACTTCCCCATACCTTCAAGAACATGTGGGAAGGGCAAGTCATTAAAGGTTATTTTCCCCAGGCAATTGGGTCAGGTGCTGATGTGTAGATGTGTGGTCGCAAAACAGTAGTCTGTACTGCCACTTCACTGTTCAGGCGTGACCATGCCCAAAACATCAGGTCGTAAAGTTCGTCACGTGCTTGTGGGAAGGCTATTCGATGCAGGTAAAAAGCAAGCAACACACTGAGGTGTGTTCATATTAAGGTACCATATAATTAAATCTAAACCCTTAGCTGCCGACAGGTGTTGTTGATATACACCAATGGGGGCAGCTGAAAATGTGTGCCCCGACCAGGAATCGAACCCGGTATCTCCTGCTTACATGGCAGACGCTATATCCAACTTTTTTTTCTTCTTTTTTTCTCATTTTGTTCGATATAATTTGTTGCGTTTGGTCTGGGCGGACGCCACAAGACAACCGTTCAAGTTGATCGTTGATTCCTTGACTCAGTTTTTTTTATTATAGAGAGCACGCAGCCCTCTTACCGAACACGCTGAGCTACCGTGCCGGCTAAAAATCTAGTATCGTAACCACTACACTATCGCAACTGCGCGATCCATCTGAACCACCGAGGGCACAGAGGATAGGTCGACTGTAGGGACTTATCGCTTGCACGCCTCCCGTGAGACCCACATTCCCAACTGTCCACAACCTACATTCGTAGTGTTCCTAATAGATATTTGCCCATATATTCATTACTCGCAGCTAAGAGTTTCGATTTAATTATCATTTCATTGTAGAGAAGCTGCACGGTCATCAATGGTATCTGTTCTTTCGGGAACAGATACCATCTTCATATACCATATAATTCTTTTCAAAATACTTGTAACAGGACAGAAAGTGCTTCTCTTTATTGCAAGACTGTGGGAGAGTTTACAGAAGCTACCATCGTTAAAACGGCAAAAGTGTTCTTTTGAAACAGCAAAATGATGCATCGACATCAGAACGGCAAAAGAGGAGCTTACGTTTTTCTACCTCTATAGCCCCCCCGGTTTGGTTCCACATGACTTCCCTTCTGTATCGTAGTCTCTGACTTCCACCAGTTTGCTATATTTCGCCGGCCGCGGTGGTCTAGCGGTTCTAGGCGCTCAGTCCGGAACCGCGCGACTGCTACGGTCGCAGGTTCGAATCCTGCCTCCGGCATGGATGTGTGTGATGTCCTTAGGTTAGTTAGGTTTAAGTAGTTCTGAGTTCTAGGGGACTGATGACCACAGATGTTAAGTCCCATAGTGCTCAGAGCCATTTTGAGCTATATTTCGATATTGTAGTGTTGCTGTTGTTCTGGTGACGATGCACTGTGGCGACCACATCCGTTACTAAACACATCAGATGAATTGGCAGCTGCGAATAATGACTACCATCAGCTGTAAGCGGGAAATTCGGGTTCGAGTCCTTGTCTACCACAAAATTTCATTGCCATCATTCCATTCTACAGCCGGTGGTAGTCATTACTCGCAATTGCGAATTCATCTGATGCGCTATATTTCGGGTCGCGCTCTCAGTTTACTCAGTGAGAACGCCTGTTTGGTACGCCGTAGTTTTATTGCCATTTGCGTTGTACACTAAGAAAAAATAATGGGAAACTTTTTATGACAAATAGGCTGCAGTCATATTAGAAATTGGCGTCGCAGATTTGCAGATACTTGTCCGTGAAATGCGTCGTTCGCAAAGCTAGAAACGCTGGATGATGATTCTCGTTCACTCCTAACACCCCCTCTTCCCAATGCTTTCTCGGGGATTTAGGGAGAAATGATATTGGATCCGCATGTCCATCATTTACGAGAAAACAACATTTTACTAGTAAAGGAGTCGTCTGTGATTGAGAAAGATCCTTTTTAAAAATTGACTGCCAATGCGGTTTTCTGAGTGTGCTTGCGAGGGAGCTACTGCTTTCTCTTATCGTCTAAACGTGGCTAGTGACAGCCAAAACCAGTAATTTCCATCTGAAATATGATTTGTTTGTGCAGAACAATAGACCATTTTGAGAAGGAACTATTCAGTTTTGCGCTGAGATCCTTGCAGGAAGAATACAGAGTTGGCCAGTGTGGTTGTGCAGTAGGAGACTCTTGCAAAGAAGCACCACCAAACGGACTTCATAACTGAAGGAGAAGATCGCACACTTGCAAGATATCAGGCGATCCCATGCGAAAATTTCAGCCATAATTCTGACACTATGCAATGATTACATGAAAATACAGAACACAAAGGAATCAAAGACATTTAGCTGCCTGTGTGCATGATCGAAAGAACACACACCACATTACATAATTAGAGCGAGGACGACAGATGATCACTTCAATACCGATGCACACCAAGCTCTAAATCTTACAGGAATCTGTGAAATGCCGCCGGCCGAAGTGGCCGTGCGGTTAAAGGCGCTGCAGTCTGGAACCGCAAGACCGCTACGGTCGCAGGTTCGAATCCTGCCTCGGGCATGGATGTTTGTGACGTCCTTAGGTTAGTTAGGTTTAACTAGTTCTAAGTTCTAGGGGACTAATGACCTCAGCAGTTGAGTCCCATAGTGCTCAGAGCCATTTGAACCATTTTTTTTTGTGAAATGCCGCGAGTAATGAGGATGATGGGCAAGGGTCACAAAATCAATAGTAGTGGTAAGTTGAGAATTTGGGTCTGACGGGAGGTGTAATAGGTAGTCCGTGCATCAGGGTCCGGATGGCGTAATGGTCAACGTATCTGCCTAGTAAGTAAGCGACCAGGGTTCGACTCCTGGTACAGTACCAATTTTTAACTTTCCACATTAATTTAAATCAAACCTCACTAGCAGTAATGTCTTTAATTCCTTTGTGTGTTAATTCACAGTGACTGCATGATCAAAATGGTGACGAAAGAACAGCCACAACGTATATATACTGAAAATATTGCTTTTTAAACTTCAGGGCGCACCCACTGCAGCCGCCTACAGCGTGACGGCGGAGTACTGTACAGTGGAATCAGTAACAGGTTTGTGACATATTTTAAGATATTAGTAACATGCCTTCTTCATTGTGTCGTAGTGCGCGATATGTAGCAACGTAGCTGTTGCTGTGTAAGTGAATGAAATGAATTACTGTGTCAGTAAAAAAGTAGCGTAGGACCATTTATGAACATCGCTGTTGTGCGTCCTTTTCCTTGGATCTTAAAGCTTGCAATGTTAAAATGATGTATATTTGCATGAGATGTTATGTGCTTTAACGTTATTGCCACGATTCGATTGCAAAACGATAATCTTAAACTTAATTTCTTAATAATTCTTCAGCTGTTTAGGTTTATTCATTTTGATTTTGAGGTGTATACAAAGCTGCAGTATATCAGTTGTAAGTAGGCTGTTTAGGTTCTTATGTTGGTGACGCCACGTAGTGCCCTGTATGAAAATCGCTGACTGCGCTGTGTGCTGTCTGTGGCTGGTTGGACTCATTGTTGTAATATTCGCTTGTGTAGTGTTGGGCAGTTGGATGTGAACAGCGCGTAGCGTTGGGCAGTTGGAGGTGAGCCGCCAGCAGTGGTAGATGTGGGGAGAGAAATGCGAGAGTTTTGAGACGTTACTATGAGGGCACGCTCTGGACGTGTGTCCGTAAGAAAAAGGAAATTTGTTTAATTGGACGTCACAAAATTATATATTCTTTGTTCTCTATTAAAATCTTTCAGTTGCTAACTATTCCTATAAGTAGTTAGTGCCTTCAGTAGTTGGTTATTTAGCTGGCAGTATTGGCGCTCGCTGTAATGCAGTAGTTCGAAAACGAAGATTTTTGTGAGATAAGTGATCCATGAAAGGTATAGGTTATTGTTAGTCAGGGCCATTCTTTTGTAGGGATTATTTGAAAGATTGCTTGCGCTAAAAATATTGTGTGTCAGTTTAGTGTGGATCAGAGTAAGTATTGAGAAAACTGTCTGAGTACGTTGAGTTTTGCTCAGCTGTTTGAAACTCAAATAATGCAAGAGTTTTTCCAGCACTGTCATTCTTTGCATTCAAAGGAGAAGTTTCACAGTATGGGAATACTGTTAAAATAGTATGTAAGGTGTATGTGCGTGAGGTTGACATATTGCGCACTCGTGTCACTTACTATTCTTCTCGCACAATAATAAGTGTTCTCTAACGAGATTTCAAAGCACGTTGGGCAGATTTGTCCACTTCCCCGCTTCCTCTCCCCTCGGCTTCAACATTTCACACATAGGAGGGCTCTGGCTGTCACCCGATGAACAGTACTTCGCGCTCTGGCATTAGGAGCCCCCAGTGGGGGCGAAGTGAATGACAAGCACACGGAGCGCGCGGAAGTTTCAAATCTGTGCTTTCAGGCCATAACTAATATCAGAATTATGGAACAAATTTTCGCGCAGGATCGATTGCGCAAGTTTGCTTTTTTTCTCCTCAAAACACAGGATCAAGTTCGCGACGTTTCCTTGTTAGTTAGTTTTTGCTATTTCAGTGGGAGTCTTTCTCTTGGTTTCCGACTCCTCTGGTGCAGATGCTGATCTGGAATTCGTTGAACGTCCCTGAACCGCACTCGCGCCGATGTCACTGGTGATACGGGTCATAGTCACGTGAAGAAAACTGATGTATGAGTCACCCAGCGCGATGTTGAAAGCTGCTGGTCGTTCCTTGCTTTGTCAGGCGTAATAAGGCGTCACAAGGTGCCATACACGAATTACGTGACGTAAAAGAAGATAAAGACGTTCACTAGGCGATTTACTTCTAAGCGCATTCTCCGCAAGAAGTCTGAGCGGCGAGCGATAGTGGAGAGGAAAAAAACAAGTGACATACGGCCTGCCTATTGGACCCTGAAGTGCGTACAAACATTTCCTGGTGATACCGCTTCACCGAAATCCGATTATCACTAGGCGGCGTGTTTGTGTCCTTCCGGATAAGTACCAGCTACGAATCAAAAACAACATGCCACGATCATGACGTGCGGAATGAGACGCCTTCCTCGCCAGCACTGTGAGAACGGGAATTTTTCGGTGTTTCTAATTACAACAGAAATACCTGGAAGAATGTAATGAAAGTTTGATAGCTCGACAGACCTGCCAGGCTAGCAGATACCGCGTTTCAGTCCTACATTATGCAGGAAAACATCGTTGCAAAGTAAAAATTTAAATGAAACAATTTATCTGTGTCAGTCCCTTTTTATTTTCTCCCACGACGCATTTCGAGAGTTTAAACTCTTATCATCAAAGTGATATTTTGTTACTTGTGTAGTAGCTGGATGCAGCTAGTTGTTCGTATTGGTACCATTTCGTTACAAAAAGTATAACAAACACTTTTTATCGTCGTATGGCATTAACATTATACATTTGGAATGGCAATGGGGTTACTTACAATCTGTTCCACTTTACAGAATCCTGTAGTTCGTCATATGTGAACATTTTTAATTTGATTTTTCACACTGAAACACGAAACACTAATATAAACACACCAGAATTGTAGCGGATGTGAAGATATCGTACTTTGCCTCAGAGATCATTCATAGTTAGTTTACATTGTAGATCAGAGATACATACGAGCAAGTAGCAGTTATAAAATTATTTATTCCTTTACAGCATCTTGCTAAAAGTATTACGTTGCAAAATATATGACAATAACATAAAATAGATCAGTTCAGTATATTTATGTATGTATGTCATCCATATTGGACTGTTTTTTAAGGAAACTGCGACTAAATCTGCAAGTTTTATATATATAAGGTATCGCTGCAGAGATTTCGTTCACAGACCAGTCAAGAAGTTATTCCGAGACTCACACAAAACCAGATGACGGATGGTTGGACCAACATATAAACACTGCAAAGCTTGTTTCGCTGCTGTAGAATACAGCACAAATCTGTTAAACTATTCTACATTCGCTCCGATCTAAGAAGGGAAACAGAGTTACATAGCGATGAACTTGCCGTAACGATTTTAGAAACTTTTACTACAAATTAACATGAAGCACCATATAGAATGATTCAGCGATCCCTACTGCTGTCGTTTTATGCAACCCACGCGAGATTTTCATATTACCTTTAAAAAAAGATATTCTTACAGGAAAGTTAACGCAGCTAAACTTTCGTATTGGGTTACGTTTTCGAGCCATTCCAGAAAAACGTACAAAAGTGACCTCCAAACGCGACCTCTCCCCCCCCACCCCCCACCCCAGCACCCCCACTCAGCCCCCACCGGTCTGGCACTCTTTTCAACCACTGTATAAATATTTGTGACTCCATGATTTATTTACCACATTCGAACATTTTTGGTCTTCATTGACTGGCCTTATTACATCATCGTCTTAGCTGAGCACTGAAAAATTGTAAAATTGACGTTTGTGTAAATCCTACCTAACAATTTCGTCAATTTTAACAGCATAAAATAAACAGTTAGCCTACACTGCTGTATACGTCAGGCCTTCTGACTATGAAACTACTGTGCTTGCAAGGGTTACGTTTGGATCAAATTATAGGTTTCGGAACAACAGGTAAAACTAGGGGGCACCAAGAAGAGGTTAATGATTTAATTCTCAGCGGGGTAAAAGAATAAGGTGCACCGCAGTAAATACTGTGGTGGAACTGAAATCCGTGGACAAAAGGAAGAAGGAACGTTGTTATCAAAAGAATGAAGAACATGAGGGCAAGTAAAAGAAAGTAAATGAATTAAATCAGGCGATGCTTGATTATATTAGTAAATGAGTGACTGAAAGTGGTTGTCGAGGGTTGCTTTTTGGGCAGCAAAATGACTGACGATGGCCGATATGGAAAAGAAATAAAATTACTTCCAGTAATAAGAAAAGCTTTAAAGAAAGCGAGACATTTTTAACATAAGATTTAAAAATTTGTAACTCACTTCGGAATTTATATGGAATGTATCCTAGTATGGAAGAGAAATGCGAACGATATACAGTTCAGACGATATAGCTGTTGAAACGTGGTGCAACAGGAGAACGGTGAAGCTAACTTGGGTTTGACCGGCAAAGTAACGAGAAGCATCTGAATACAACAGTGGAAAAAAGAAATTTAGAGCACGAAAAACGACCGGTGACAGCTCAGATCCTGGGGCATGAAGGAAACATCAATTTTTTAATGGAGCGAAGTGTGTAAATAGGAGAGAGAGAGATCCGGATTCGAGTACAGTAAACACGTTTAGATGGATGCAGGTTGCAGTAGTGAGACGTGCAGAGGGTTGATTGGCGTGGAGGGCTACAGCCATACCCATTCGCATAAATTTTTTCAATAGCGAGCAAGAATATAAAACTGCTATTTTTATTAACTTATTATATTTTATTATATTTTATACAACTAATTCGGTGAGTTTGAGAACGTGTAGTGACCGAAAGTCTACATACAGCGAGGTGACAAAAGTAGTGGTATACCTCCTAATATCGTATCGGACCTTCTTTTGCCCGGTGGACAGCAGCTACTCGACGTGGCATGGATTCAACAAGTACTTGGGAGTTTCCTGCAGAAATATTGAGCCATACTGTCTCTACAGCGGTCCGTAATTGCCAAAACGTTGCCGGTGCAGGATTTTGTGTCTAAACTCACCTCTAGATTATGTCCCATAAATGTACGATGGGATTCTTGTCGGGTGATCTGGGTGGCAAAATCATCCGCTCGAACTGTCCAAAATGTTCTTCAAATCAATCGCGAAGGGTTGTGGCCCTGTGATATAGCGCACTGTCATCAATAAAAATTCCATCGTAGTTTTTGAACGTGACGTTCGTGAATTGCTGTAAATGCTCTCCAAGTACCCAAAAATTTCCAGTCAATAATCGGGCCAGAGAACCCAGTCAATTCCACGTAAACACAGCCCACATAATTATCGAGCCACCCCCACCTTGCACAGTGCTGTGTTGACAACCTAGGTCCACGACTTCGTGGGATCTACGACATACTCGAAACCTACCATCAACTCTTACCAACTACAATTGGACTCATCTGACCAGGTCACGATTCTCCAGACGTCTGGGGTACAACCGATATGGTCACGAGAGCAGGCGAGGAGCTGCAGGCGATGTCGCGGAGTCAGCAAAGCCACTGGCAAAGGTCTTTCTGCTGCCATATTCCATTAAAGCCAAATTTCGCCCACTGTCCTAATGGAACCGTTAGTCGTACGTCTCAAATTGGTTTCTGCGGTTATTTCAAGCAATGTTTGTTGTCAGTTTGCGCTGTCAACTCTACGTAGATGCCGCTGCTCTCAATCGGTAAGTGAAGGCCGCAGGCGGCAGCGTTGTTCGTAGTGAGAGGGAATACCTGATATTTGGTATTCTACCCACACTGTGGATCACGGAATATTGAATTCTCTACCAATTTCCGAAATTGAATGTCCCATCCGTTTAGCTCCAACTACCGTTCCGCGTTCAGAGACGTTAATTGCCATCGTGTGGACATAGTAACGTCGGAAATCTTTTCACATGAATCGCCAGAGTACAAACCACGGCTACGTCTTTCTACACCCTGTGTATGCGATACTTCCGCCATCTATATACGGGGGTGAATCAAATGAAAACCTTAAATTAGTAATAATAAATCGAAATGTCGCACCGTTATCCTGTAAGTTGGTAAGCGTGCTACAAAGAGCGTGCAGCATAGAGCAGATGCACACATGCCGTCGCAGTATCACTATAAAGTTGGTCGCCCCACTTGCGACTTTCACCAGGGAAGAACAGCGTTCTCTTATCTGGTTTTTGCGTAGTGAAGGTGTGAAACCTATTGAAATTCATCGACGAATGAAGGTTCAGTACGGTGATACATGTTTGTCACAGCAACAGGTCTGCGAATGGAGCAGGAAGTTCGCAAATGGTGTGACCTCAGTGGAAGATGCTCCTCGTGCAGGTCAGGCACAACGAGTTGTGACTCCACAGAACATTCAGCAGTTGAAGCCATAGTGTGCCGGCCGGTGTGGCCGAGCCGTTCAAGGCGCTATAGTCTGGAACCGCGCGACCGCTACGTTCGCAGGTTCGAATCCTGCCTCGGGCAAGGGTGTGTGTGACGTCCTTAGGTTAGTTAGGTTTAAGTAGTTCTAAGTTATAGGGGACTGATGACCTCAGAAGTTAAGGCCCACAGTGCTCAGAGCCATTTGAACCAATTTGAAGCCATAGTGAAGGAAAACCGCCGAGTGACACTGAATGACATGGCAGCATGTTTACGGATTAGTCATTGGTCAGCACACCACATTGTGCATGATGTGCTCTGGGTTAACAAAGTGTCTGCAAGATGGGTGCTACGGCAGCTGACTCCTGAAATGAGAGAACGACGTGTTGATGATTGTGAAGAACTTCTTCGGCGCTTTGAACGAGAAGGTGACGGCTTCCTTGCAAGAATCGTTACTGGGGACGAAACCTGGGTTCACTTCCACCAACCGGAAACGAAGAGAGCGAGCAAGGAATGGCGCCATTCCTCATCACCAAAACCAAAGAAGTTTCGAACAGAACCATCAGCAGGGAAGGTTATTCTGACTCTCTTTTGGGACCAAAAAGGCGTCATTTTGGAGCATTACATGCCTAGAGGGACCACTGTCACCAGTGCATCATACACAGGTCGTGGATCGCTGTCAGCAGGTGTCCTTTTGCAACATGACAATGCAAGACCCCACACTGCGCATACAACAGTTGCAACAATCACAGACCTGCAGCCGTGCGGTTAAAGGCGCTGCAGTCTGGAACCGCGAGACCGCTACGGTCGCAGGTTCGAATCCTGCCTCGTGCATGGATGTTTGTGATGTCCTTAGGTTAGTTAGGTTTAACTCGTTCTAAGTTCTAGGGGACTAATGACCTCAGAAGTTGAGTCCCATAGTGCTCAGAGCCATTTGAACCATTTTGAACAGACCTGCATTTTGAGTGTCTTCCTAATCCACCATACTCAACAGACCTTGCCCCAAGTGAGGAGAGAAGTTCCGTTCTGATGAAGAAGTACGCCACGCGGTGCATGAGTGGTTGCGCAGACTACCAAAATAATTTTTTTCTAAAAGAATTTATGCACTTTATAAGCGCTGGAGGACTTGCATTGAGCGTGGGGGAGATTATGTTGAAAAGTGATATGGCTTTGTACCACTTCTGCACAATAAATAATATTTAAAAAAATGTTTAAGGTTTTCATTTGACTCACCCTCGTATGTGCATATCGCTATCCCTTGATTTTTGTCACCTGAGTGTACAAAAACCCATAGAATCTCAAACAACTGACACGTATCTATTCAAGTTTTTTTGGTACATTACTTTTATATGAAATGGTAAGTGTATTCATGAGTATACACTAAGTATATATTTTTATGTCGTTAACTTGAATCTGAATACCAACACCTTTATTCAGTGATGTAAAACTATCCCTTTTTGTGTTATACAAGAAATTTTTTTGTTCATATGTCAATAATGCTAAGTTCTCACTGAAAATTAAAAATCTAAAAAAAGTCAGGACGACCGACAAAATCCACTTGGATAGGAACAAAAATAGTCACGATAAAATACCAAATTATTATCCCTGAAAGCAGAGAAACTGCACTGAAACTTAAAAATCACATATTTCCGATTGCGCCCTGTAATGTTGGAACTGCGATGTGGCAGAATGACCAGATTGCTTGAAACTGGCCAAACTATCGTTATATGTGTGAAGCCCATAACCAGAGATCTCACCCCCTTAGCCTATGGTTGCACCGATCCCAGCTTCAGACTGACTGAGGTAACAACGCTAAAACAGCAACATTTTGAATTATGAGTCGACACAGAAATAAACGTTATCCAATTACACCCTTAACGACTTTTTTAATTCGACTACTAAATGTGTAAAACGAAAACCATCTTTGCAGTGTATCTTTTATATTTAGAAAAAAAAAGTACATTATGTACTATACTGATCTATTGTACAGGATCAGTTTTAGCGTCTGGAACAGTGCCGAAGACATTTCGTGTGGGTTCATAACGGAGCTACGTAACCCAAGTCCAGGTTCTCGAGATATGGGAGCAATAAGCTGACCCCTCGCAAAGCGACCTCTCAGCTGGCAGTATAGCGGTATTTGGGCAGGGCTGTGGTCGCTGAGTCAGCGTCGGTATTTTCTGGGGTGAACACCCACGCCCTCTCCCCCCTCCCTCACCTCTCTTATCAGGAAGATGGCGTCTCATCCAGGATGCGGCGCGACAAGGTCAGCATGGCTAGAGCGAGGCCGCGTGTGCACGGCTAAACGTCTGGGGATGTCGCTGACAATTTCCTCGCCAGCTGACTTCGTAGCAGTGTCAGTGGCGCCCGTATAGTACTGTACTATTTGTATGGCTAGCAGTAAACGTACGCTGCAGCAGGAGCGGCTCATTCCACATCAAGAAACTAATAAAGGCTCGTGCAACCTATGAGACTGTGGGTCACTTCGCCTCGGATGTCTCCTCAAGTAATACACTCCTGGAAATGGAAAAAAGAACACATTGACACCGATGTGTCAGACCCACCATACTTGCTCCGGACACTGCGAGAGGGCTGTACAAGCAATGATCACACGCACGGCACAGCGGACACACCAGGAACCGCGGTGTTGGCCGTCGAATGGCGCTAGCTGCGCAGCATTTGTGCACCGCCGCCGTCAGTGTCAGCCAGTTTGCCGTGGCATACGGAGCTCCATCGCAGTCTTTAACACTGGTAGCATGCCGCGACAGCGTGGACGTGAACCGTACGTGCAGCTGACGGACTTTGAGCGAGGGCGTACCGCCGAATTGCTCAACACGTGGGGCGTGAGGTCTCCACAGTACATCGATGTTGTCGCCAGTGGTCGGCGGAAGGTGCACGTGCCCGTCGACCTGGGACCGGACCGCAGCGACGCACGGATGCACGCCAAGACCGTAGGATCCTACGCAGTGCCGTAGGGGACCGCACCGCCACTTCCCAGCAAATTAGGGACACTGTTGCTCCTGGGGTATCGGCGAGGACCATTCGCAACCGTCTCCATGAAGCTGGGCTACGGTCCTGCACACCGTTAGGCCGTCTTCCGCTCACGCCCCAACATCGTGCAGCCCGCCTCCAGTGGTGTCGCGACAGGCGTGAATGGAGGGACGAATGGAGACGTGTCGTCTTCAGCGATGAGAGTCGCTTCTGCCTTGGTGCCAATGATGGTCGTATGCGTGTTTGGCGCCGTGCAGGTGAGCGCCACAATCAGGACTGCATACGACCGAGGCACACAGGGCCAACACCCGGCATCATGGTGTGGGGAGCGATCTCCTACATTGCCCGTACACCACTGGTGATGGTCGAGGGGACACTGAATAGTGCACGGTACATCCAAACCGTCATCGAACCCATCGTTCTACCATTCCTAGACCGGCAAGGGAACTTGCTCTTCCAACAGGACAATGCACGTCCGCATGTATCCCGTGCCACCCAACGTGCTCTAGAAGGTGTAAGTCAACTACCCTGGCCAGCAAGATCTCCGGATCTGTCCCCCATTGAGCATGTTTGGGACTGGATGAAGCGTCGTCTCACGCGGTCTGCACGTCCAGCACGAACGCTGGTCCAACTGAGGCGCCAGGTGGAAATGGCATGGCAAGCCGTTCCACAGGACTACATCCAGCATCTCTACGATCGTCTCCATGGGAGAATAGCAGCCTGCATTGCTGCGAAAGGTGGATATACACTGTACTAGTGCCGACATTGTGCATGCTCTGTTGCCTGTGTCTATGTGCCTGTGGTTCTGTCAGTGTGATCATGTGATGTATCTGACCCCAGGAATGTGTCAATAAAGTTTCCCCTTCCTGGGACAATGAATTCACGGTGTTCGTATTTCAATTTCCAGGAGTGTATATACAATAGCAGACGATGTTTATCCTTCATAACTGGGATTCAGTGTCAGTATATGAGCACACAAGCCATGTCACCAGTGCTCAACAACGACCTAACGCGGAATGCAAAAGGCTACCTAATGAGGCCCAAAGGAACCCTTAACAACAACCAAGTAGACATACTATTAAGAGCACACACTAGACATTAGAGTACAAGTAGACACAATAGACGTTAGAGTGAAATACCAGTCAAGCTTTGGAGAAATTACAAATAAATGCGTCAACATTAAAGAGTACAATAGGAAATCTACTGCTGTACGTGGAGGATATAGCAGGCAGTTGCAAAAATAACACTGCAGCTCTTTACGAAGGGGGGGGGGGGGGGCACGGGGGGGGTGGGCACGGGGGGGGGGGGGGGGGAGGGACATGTCTGATAACGTGACGGAAGAAGAAATGTGAGTCGGCCTGGAAGACATAAGGTGTCCATTGTTATAGTCAGAGATCACTAGAGCTTTGCAAAATTAGCTATCAAATAAGGTGGAACGCCAAGATGAACTTCCTTCGGAATTTCTAAGATGACATAGGGAAGTGGCAACAAAACTATTGTAGTTGCTTTGCAGAATCTATGAATCTGGTGGCGCACCGTCAGACTTCCAGAAAGATATAATCCATAGACTCTCGAGGATAACGAGGGGAGCAAAGTATGAGAAATATAAAACAGTTATCTTAAATGATCGTGCATCTACACTACTCTCAAGAAGAGTATAGATAGGAATGGAAAATAAAACTGAGGATCTGTTAGATGGCCATGAGATTAACTTTAGGAAAGGTAAAGGCACCAGAGAGGCTGTTATGACGTTCGGGCTGATAGTAATTAAGATTCACTCATAGGATTTATCGAGCTAGAAAAATTGCTCGACAAAGTAAAATTCTGTAACATGATGGAAATTCTTAGGTAAACTAAGTATAAACTACAGGGCAATATGGTCATATACAACAAGACCTAAGACGGAAAAATAAGAGCGGAATACCAAGAACGAAGTGCTCGGATTAAAAAGATTGAGGCCGGCCGCGGTGGCCGTGCGGTTCTGGCTCTGCAGTCCGGAACCGCGGGACTGCTACGGTCGCAGGTTCGAATCCTGCCTCGAGCATGGGTGTGTGTGATGTCCTTAGGTTAGTTAGGTTTAAGTAGTTCTTAGTTCTAGGGGACTTATGACCTAAGATGTTGAGTCCCATAGTGCTCAGAGCCATTTGAACCATTAGAAAAAGATTGAGTGTAAATTGAAGAAAGATAGAGTTAATGAGAAGTTACGAGGATGAGGTTAGTCATAAACCTAGTAAATGATGAGATTCCCGACACAGTGGGTTAGGAGAAGAGTATGTGGAAAAGAAGGGACAAAGGGGCAAGGTAACTGAACATATTTTAAGGCAACAGGGAATAACTCCCGTGGCCTGGAAGAAGCTGTAGTGAGTACAAACTGTAGGCGAAGAGAGCGATTGGAATACATTCAACAACATTGGCTGCAAATGCCACTCTTAAATGAAGAGTTTCGCACAGGAGAGGAATTCGTGGTGCCAGGAAGAGAGAGAGACAACAAATGTTAATAATTTTCTGCCTAGAGTAACAGACTCGAATAAAGTCCGAGGTATAATAACCAATACATATCGAGACAAGAAGCAATAAAGCCATTAGCTATGATGAATAGCATTTCACGATTTTGTTTCTGACAGCGACTCTTTTACTATCAATAGGATGACAACAGTGTAGAGTAGTTTACAGGTACTTTGTTGCAGAGTCCTTAGTTAATTGATACTGGTTTTTGGACACGTGTAATGCAGTGGCTTTTTTTTGTATGTAAAGGCGTGTTTTCCCTTGTTTGAAACAGATGATTCATTGTACTTTAGTCTTTTCTTTTTCTAATCTCTTTTGAGTAAATTTCAGATTTATTTTATAAATTGTTTATATTTATTTTTTATTTAATCAATTCCCTTGCTGAGTTGGCATAAATTATCAGCGACTCAATTTATTTATTATTTATTTAGTTTTCTGTAACAGTTGCGTGTAACGTTTAATGGCGAGTAGCTTCGAACGCTTGATTTCATTTTCAAACCGTTGCCTGCATCTGTATATTTTGCTACGAAGGCATCCCTAATCTTGTTCCAATTTGGTGCTCCTAATAGACTTCGTCTAAAAACGCTGTTTCCCTTCATTTCCTTTCAGACTGTTGTGAGTCGTCACAGCGATGGTGAAACTGAAGAAATTATCAGTGATCCTAACTTTCTGAATTCCTGTGGCGAATCCTTTGACACTGTCGAAGTTCCTTCAAAACATGAAGAAGAAGCATCAGATTGTGAGGTACTGACGAAAACGTATTGGAAGAAGCGGTTTCAACTGGAACTGCACGCGAGCCGAAAAAATGACTGTGGAGGAATGTAAGAAAAGTAATAAAAGCTCAAGAAAGTGAAGACTGACATCAGTTCAGTGCGGATAAAAAAATACGCTGCCTACAATGGTAGCTATCATCATTCAAAAGCAAATGATTAGCGGAAAAACCGTAAAGACACTTATTGAAAGAGTTGAAGAATTTTTTCATAAAGCAGTTTTGAGGCTCTTGGTCAATGAAAGTGTTCGGGATGTTTCCCAGAAAGAGAATCACAGCTTTAAGCTCTCGAAAGACGAAAATCCACTGGTGTGTAAATCTTGTGGTTGTCTGCCTATCTGGAAGGTGAATATGCGATGTTAGTAGCCAGTTCACTTCGGACCTTCTCGAACCTGTGCGCGTAAAGATTCTAAGATCTGGATCAGTCGCAGCCTACAATAAATCCCCTGAGAATGAGCAAGGTTTAATAGATAGTAGAGGCCTGATAAAAAAATTCAAAAATTCATTTAGCTACCTGGGCTTCAAGTTAAAGTTCGCAACTGCTCACAAATGTTAAAAGTTCAAGCTATATAGCGATTATACATGGTGTAAATTTTATGTCGACAAACCAGAATAACTCGAAAAATAAGCTTCGAACTAAAAAATGTGTAGAAAACAATGTTGATTATTTTTTAGGGGGACATCTGCTGGTGCTAAAATTTGCCCGCCTCCCCAGCCTCCTGGGTGCTGGGTGGGGGTGGGGGGTGGGGTGGGGGGGGACAGGAGGTAACTTTAAAATTTCAAATGGACGCCCACATTTTTTTATTGCAGAATCAGATTCTATACAAAAAAAGTACGTACTTTTGTCTTGAACATTTGTTTTGATTCTTGATAGTTGACGTTGAAATTCAAGAAAATTCATGTTTCATTTTTGAGTGGAAAATGGTTAAGGAAAAATAAAAAATACTTATTTACATCGCAAATTTTGATTCGCTAAAACTAAAACTCTCCCTCTATCCACAATATTAAATTAATATTTGGGTCAACATTTGTAAAACTCCAATTCATCTCTCTCAAACTCCATCCTATGGGGGCAGAGGGAGAGTTTTAGCGAATCAGAATTTACGAAGTAAACAAATATTTTTTATTTATCCATAACCATTTTCCACGCAAAAATGAGAACATGGATTTTCTTGAATTACAGCGCCAACCACCAAGAATCTACACAAATGTTTAAGACAAAATGTACGTAGTTTTTTATGTAGAATCTGATTCTGCAATAAAAAATGGGGGTTCGCATTTTAAATTTTAAGTTGTCTCCCGCCCCGCCCCCAGGGGGCTATGGTGTCGAGCTAATTTTGTCACCAGCAGATGTCCCCCATGAATTCTACAATTTTTTTGTGGAGCTTATTTTTCGAGTTATTCTGGTTTGTCAACTTAAAATTGACATTTATGCACTGCTAAAGCTAGATATGTAATTACTCTCACTAAAAACTGAATACATTGTTCAAAGTTAATCTCAAATAAGCAATAACTGCCAAATAAAGCAAGTCAAACAAATCAGTTTACAACTGAAGAAACCGTTTTGTCTGCATTTTTCTAGAGGACCTCTCAAGTCCCTGGCTAACGGTAAGTATTTTCACTTAAACAAAAAAAAAGTTCATTAGTTTAAAGCCTTTTCGTGGCACAAACTTCTTTCAGTGTACAATACAAACAGGGCACTAAAATTGTAGAATCCCCTTTCAAAAGGCTTCGCAACGCTGCATTGGTCCTAACATCCCATGAATAAAATAAATGTTGATGGACTCACTACGCTGTCCATCACGTTCCTCCCCATTAATATATAGTGAAATCGTTTTAACTGCTGAGTCTGATCAAACTCACTGCCAGCCGGACCATTTACAGTACTCCCATCATTTTCAACATTAAGTTCATAGCATCAGGGAACAGTTGTAAACTGTGTGGTCATTATAGATGCTACACATTTACATTACTCTTTATCACAACCTTCCAACAATGTTTCTAATCTATTGGTGCCTACAACGATTTTTAAATCAGTGGGTACGCGCTTGTTTTGTGGTAGGCGTACCCTCTTATTTCATTTGTATCATAATAATATAATATAATAATCCTCTCCACAATCCTCCTTTTAATAAAACATAAATAAATACACCAGTTATCATCATTTCTGCTGCATAATATTTGTTTCCATCCTGTTACTACTACAACAAATAAAATCTCCACTCATCATATCGATGTTTTGTTTTTCAACCACAAACAAAAACTGAAAACTACATGCTGACATCAACAAGATACACAGAAATATAAAATTTATAGCTGAAAAAGAACACTACAACCAAATTAACTTTCTGGACATAACAATCAAAAATCAAAACAATAAGCATATGTTTGAAATTTACCGTAAACTCACAGCAACAGACATTATCATTCCCCAATACTCGAACCACCCACACTCACAAAAGCAAGTAGCACTTCGACACATGCTCCATAGACTCAACACAACGCTATTCACCAAAGAAAGCTACCTAAAAGACCTGGACATAATAATGCAGATAGCACAAAATAATGGTTACAATAACAACATAGTCACACAGCTAAACGGCAAAACTAAAAGTAAAATAATAGCAGAAAGCATCAAATCACAGGCAACAACACAACAGAACCAAAAACATACAGTCCCATTACAACTACACAGGATAAAGATGAAAGAAAACACCAGCTGGTTCACAATGACATACGAACACAAACTCACCCATAAAATCACAAACACTTTTAAAAGACAAGGAATAAACATAGCATACGCAACAGACAATTCTATACAAAAATTCAACCCAAAACTGACAAAAAACAGAGACATATAAGAGAAAGCAGGTATACATCAACTACACTGTAACACTTGTGAAGGCACATACATAATACAAACAGGTAGAATACTTAATGTCAGAAAGGAAGAACTCATGAGAGCATGGAAATATGGGAAAAACCACTCCACATTTGCAGAACATCTGAAAGAACATGACCACAAACCAACCACTAGAGAAGATGACGTGAAAATAATTAGAATCAGCAATACAAGACACCTCCTACTCCTGCAAGAAAATTACCACTTACTGAAAACTAAAGGAGAAAGGAAAACCCTGTCGAATGATCAAGTACACATGCCAAGCAATTCATTATTTACAGTAATAGACAAAATAAGAGAATAACGCGCCCAAAGAGGATTAATATAATAATACCATCCAATAAAATAATAATACTATCCAATATCTTTACACTCACTTATCCATGAGCCCCTCCACAGAATATTGAAACGAAAAGTCAAGTCAGCTATCACCAAAGCTTTCAACCACTCGCTAACAGCTAGTACATTCATACTCAACACCACACAATTTAAAAAATAAATAAATAATAATAAACCTCTTCAGCTCTCTCTCTCTCTCTCTCTCTCTCTCTCTTTCTCTCGCACACACACACACACACACACACACACACACACACACACACACACACACACGGTATAAACATCACGAACAGAAGTAGTCTTGAACATATACTTCGTTAGGTTGGCAACAAGTAGATAAACATGTCAAACAGAAGGAAACACGTAATGGAGTTGCAATATTTACGATGTTAAAAGAAGCTGTGTCCGTCAAAATAGTTATATCTAGTGGCAAAAGAGCAATAGGACACCACAGAAGGAAGGAGAAAAATGGTGAACAGTGTGAAGAAGGTCAGGACTCAAAGTTGTGCTCGTATGTCAGTAATAAAGTGGTAGTGCGACTTGCAGACCAGCTGAGAGGAAAAGCAGATGAGCAAATCGTAACTAATTACTTTTTTACATAAAAAATTGCGATGGGAACTGTTTAATAAACTAAAAATAACAAAACTGTGTCGTTATAGATCCCAGTGATGATGCATCATAACAAGAAAAAGGCAAAATGCGACTGCGATAAATAAAGTGGCAGTATGAAAAGGCAGTTTTATTTACAAGACAAGTATTTCTATGCTTGCTGCAAAGGATGGCCACGCAAACAAACTTGTTATTATTGAGCATATCTGGGAAGCCTTGCAACGTGCTGTTCAGAAGGGATCTCCATCCGCTCGTACTCCTACAGATTTATGGACAGACCTGTGAGATTCATGGTGTTAATTCCCTCCAGCATTACTTCAGACATTATTAGAGTCTATGCCACGTCGTGTTGTGGCAATTCTTCGTGCTCGCGGGGGCCCTATTCGACATTAGGCAGATGTACCAGTTTCTTTGGCTCTTCAGTGTAAAACAACTCATTTCTTTGCTTCAACATTTCAGTGATTTAAAATGCATACAAGTCTCCTGAAAATTACGGCAGGCAATTGACAGAGAAAGCAACATGTGAATAAAGAAACAATTTATCACGAAAGTAAAGGCAAATATGTAAAATCGTTCCCTGTGTAAGTGAACAGGTTGTTCTTCTTGCCTACACACACAGTGTAGGCAAGAAGGCAAGATCTTTACCTTCTGTTATTGCTCGTGGATACTGTCGAGACCCATTAAGTGGAACACTTGAGAGTATTTACACCGACTACATGTCAACTGTAGTGGGATGATTTTTGCAATGAAAGTGTAAACGTGAATATCTTACAACCACCTCCGTTCTGCGGTGGGTCTCCTGACATTGCGATGGAGAGCAGCGGTATACAGATCTCAAGTCCGACCCAGAGAGATTTAAGTTTTCTATTGTCACCTTACATTAGTTAAGGCAAATGCCAGGATGGTTCCAGTGGGTGAGGCATCGTCGATTTTCTTTCCCATCCTTGTCCAGTCCGCGGCTGAGTTCCGGCTCTAACGATCTCACTATCGACAGTACGTTTAACCCTCCCCTACATTTCCTTTCACTGTCTGATTGTTTTTGTACGACAGTTTCACTTTCAGCCGTTGAGAAAACCAGAGCGCGATTAATTTTTAGGAAGGTGTATCTTGTTAACGTATTAGGAGAGAAACTGAACGCGCGTTTACGTGGAATAACACTCTGGAATAGTGGCGAGGCGTTGCACAGATCTACAATAATAACATAAATGTACGAAATTCACATTGCACTGTTTAATACTACAGTACAATTATACGGGTGGGACGCTGGATGGGCTGAAATCTCCGTCCGGCGATTCCGAGTTGCATTTTCTGTTGTTTCCCAAATATCAGTTCAGTCGAATGACGTAACTAAAGCCGGCCGGTGTAGCCGAGCGGTCCTAGGCGCTACAGTCTGGAACCGCGCGGCCACTACGATCGCAGGTTCGAATCCTGCCTCTGGCATGGGTATGTGTGATGCCCTTAGGTTAGTTAGGTTTAAGTTGTTTTAAGTTCTGGGGGACTGATGACCTCAGAAGTTAAGTCCCATAGTGCTCAGAGCCATTTGAACGTAACTAAAATGCTTGTTGCGCTCACCATGTGCTGCTTAAGCAGTATTGTTTCCGATAATGACGAATGTATGGGAGAAACCAGTCACGATGCAAAGCGAGTTCTGTAGTTTTGTCTAGGAAAAATAAGAAGAATTACGTGATAACTGAATATGACCTGTCGAGTCAGTAGATGAAACCAAACCTAGCTATTTGGCCAGTCTTGATGTTTTTTGTGTTCTGGACGAAGCTGCTGTTATTTAGCTAAAGAATCTTCGATTAAATTTACCTCGTCCGTTTCTTACTTTAGCGCAGCATTACTAAACTCTTCCTTGCTAGAAATTGGTCTTCTTATCGTTAAATGTTGTTAAATGCTTATATTCTGATGGGCAGCTGTACCGTACGTGAATACTTGTGCAAGCCTCGTTCGCTACGCTAAACGCGTTTGAGAAAGTTTTCACCACTGAGTGATCTTCAATTATCTCACCGTAGGAAATGCCACAACACACGATGGTGGCTGAAACAAGTATGCCCGATAAGAGTTTTTTCACTATTATTTAGACCAGATATTTATTATAAGACTATTAGAAGATAAAATGTGCGTCTGCGTTCTCCTTGAGTGAGAATAGTGACATTGTGTAATATCCTACCGCTGAACTGTGTTAACCTGCGAATTCCATGTCAGATATTTATGTGCATACAGTAAATAAATGTAATGAACTTTATTTTCCTGCCATGGGCAACTTCTCCATACACTCTCTTTCGTCACCGGCTTAGTCAGCTATTTCGTTATCATTATAAATTTAACTATAACCGTGAGGGTAACGATAGAAAAAAAACTTCTGTAAACATAATGAAAAGTAATTACCTTTCCAAATCGATGTAAAATTATTTCTTGTAAGCACAGTTGTGTCGCAGTAAGAAACCTAGACAAACAAAATGGATTAACTATTATCTTCGTGTTGTTAAATTTCACAGTATTTTACAGAGAAGTCATTTTACGTTTTGTAAGAGCAAGAAAAAGGGGTTTTTAACATTCAATGACGATTTTACCCAGTATCTCGAGCGGCATGGCTTGATAGACCCCAGGTAACCTATATCGCTGTGGTACATTATGAACATTATCTTTTACACCTCGTATATTTAGTCGGCATATTACTAGCGTAGCCAGGTCACAGTCTCCTTTCGAGCGTGGTTGGCAAGTCATGCTTCTATGATTTGGTGATCAGGAGACAATATCGTTGAAAACGTGAACTGTCAGAAAACCACATTTGTTGATATTTTTCGCAGTTCCGCACAAAGCTAGACATCCCCAAAATTTCTGGACTGTCTAGCACGCCTATTCATTACTGTCGTTCATGTCACCACCGGTATTCGAAGCAACAACCACAGCTCACAACACCATGACCTCTATGGGGTTTAGTAACCAATGCGGAGCTTAAACTGTCAGCACACGGGACGCGGCAGCAAGCGTTGACGTGAACACAGATGCGATATCGAACGTCACGAGAGACAGCGCCGTCAGCACACGGCACTAATTGGTCAACGTGATTTTGCGCTCTCAGCACTCTCCAACGGCAGTTATCGGCTTCATTTGGCTCGAAAACCACACACTTTGTTCACGAAAATGGACATGTACAGAATTCCTACATTAGCTCTATTAAAAAGCACATCTCCTTTCTTGACCATATGCTAGTCATGTTGTTCTGTCTGTGGTGTACGTAAATAAACACTTCAGTACTGTGAACGTGTGATGAGGCAAAAATAAAAGATACATGTCCACTCACTCAGGACGTCAGCTTATAAAGGTTCACCAAATCGAACAAACTCACAGAGTGCGCATTTATATTTTAAGTGACATTAAATATTCAGAGGCTGTTACACGCAGCGACCGTTATTTTTTATTTGTAAATTATAGATTTCAGCTATCAGTCTCGTCTGCAACTTTTATTGGTAGATCTAGATTTCAGCTAGAAACTAGCTACTCACAATGCACTATCATTCTTGGCCAATGCATGTAATGCCTGTTGGTCGGACTTTGTTCACAGTTCATTGAATACATTGAATTATAGAAATTATTTATATTAATTTCAAAGGAAAGTCCCAAAACCTTTCAGAAACTGTGAAGGTAAAAAAAGTAATACCTGTGTATAGCAGGACTCGAACCTTATATCGATCCACTGTTGGTTCTGTAAGAGGGGGAATCATCCATCTACGTTGTGCTGCAATTCTGCTTCCACCAAACTCGTATTTTATGTTACGGATTTTTAAAGGCTTTAATGACTGAAACGTTAATAATTTATATTTAATTTTAACAGATCCTATCAAGAGTGACACGTTTCCATGAAGCTTTTTAAAATGGCTTATTCTCATAACATGCGGCTTGTTGTTGTGGTCTTCAGTCCAAAGACTGGTTTGTTGCAGCTCTCCCTGCTACTCTATCCTGTGCAAGCTTCTTCATCTCACAGTACCTATTTCATCTATGGACCTCACTCTACGGTTTTTACCCCCCACGCTTCCTTCCCGTACTAAATTGGTGATCCCTTGATGCCTCAGAATGGGTCCTACCAACAAATCCCTTCTCCTAGTCAGGTTGTGCCACAAATTTCTCTTCTCCCCAATCTATTCAGTACCTCCTCATTAGTTACGTGACATGCTCTTCTAATAATAAGCACTCTTCATAACACCATATTTCAAAGGCTTCTATTCTCTTCCGTTCTAAACTGTTTATTGTCCCTGTTTCACTTCCATACATGGCCACATTTCATATAAGTACTTTCAGAAAGGACTTCCTGACACTTCAGTCTATACTCGATGTTAACAAATTTCTCTTCTTCAGGAAAACTTTTCGTGCCATGCCCACTCTGCGTTTTGTATCCTCCCTACTTCGATCAACATCAGTTATTTTCCTTCCCAAACAGCAAAACTCATCTACTACTTTAAGTATCTCGTTTCCTAATCTAATTCCCTCAGCATTACTTGATTTAATTCGATTACAGTCCATTATCGTTGTTTTGCTTTTGTCGATCTTTGTCTTACTTCCTCATTTCAAGACACTGTCCATTCCGTTCAACTGCTCTTCCAAGTCCCTTGCTGTCTCTGACAGAATTACAATGTCATCGGCAAACCTCAGACCTTTTATTTGTTCTCCCTGAACTTTAATTCCTTCTAAAAGAATTCAGTTGTTTCCTTTACTGCTTGCCCAATATACAGATTGAAAAACATCGGGATAGGCTACAACTTCCATAATACTGCCCTCAAGTACATCTCCCTTGTACAGACCCCTTCCACCTTTCTACTTTCCCTTCTTTGCTTAGGATTTGTTTTCCATCTGAGCTTCCGATATTTATACAGGTGGTTCTCTTTTGTCCAAAGGTGTCTTTAATTTACCTGTATGCCGCATGCGAGTTACAATGTGAAAATTACTAAACATCTAAATTCTTTAACCGCCAATTGGATTCTTCACATTCCATTTATTCCAGCAAACCGTACCAACAACAACTCGTTTTTGAAACGTTCAATGTGCTGTTGCTTAGAAACAGCATGTATTCATAGCGTTTAACGTGTAACATAAAAGCCGTCGAATATGGGTTTGGACTGAATACGGCAAATCGAGCATGGCGACTTGCTTTCTGTTTGTGATGTAGAGAGCGTTCTAGGTTCCTATTGGGTCTACTTTATGTGGAACGTTGTCAAAATATCGCGGAGTTTATTTTGTGTTTCATGTTATAAAATGGCTCCCCAACGCGAAATACACCGAAGCGCCAAAGAAACTGGCCCAGGAGTCCATTCAAATACAAAGGTACGTAAACAGGCAGAATGAGGCGCTGCGCAATGTCTACATAAGACAAGTATCTGTCGCAGTTGTTAGATCGGTTACTGCTGGTACAATGGCAGGTTTTTTTCTTTTTCATCAGTCTTCTGACTCGTTTGATGCTGCCCACCACGAATTCCTCTCCTGTGCTAACCTCTTCAACTGAGAGAAGCTCTTGCAATCTACGTCCTCAGTTATTTGCTGGATGTATTCCAAACTATGTCTACCTCTACAGTTTTTGCCCTCTACAGCTCCATCTAGTACCATGGAAGTGATTCCCTCATGTTTTAACAGATGTCCTATCATCCTGTACCTTCTCCTTATCAGTGTTTTCCACATATTCCTTTCCGATTCTGCGTAGAACCTCCTCACTCCTTATGTTATCAGTCCACCTAATTTTCAACATTCGCCTGTAGTACCACATCTCAAGTGCTTCGATTCTTTTCTGTTCCGGTTCTCCCACAGTACGTGTTTCACTACCATACAATGCTGTGTTCCAGACGTAGATTTTCAGAAATTTCTTCCTCAAATTAAGGCCGATATTTGATATTAGTAGACTTCTCTTGCCCAGGAGTGCCTTTTTTGCCGTAGCTAGCCTGCTTTCGATGTCCTCCACGCTCCGTCAGTCATTGGTTATTTTCCTGCCTAGGTAACACAACTCCTTAACTTCATCCACTACATGACTATCAATCCTGATGTTAAGTTTCTCGCTCTTCTTCGTCTTTGTCCGATTTACTCTCAGGCCATACCGTGTACTCATTAGACTGTTCATTCCGTTGAGCAGATCATGTAATTCTTCCTCACTTTCACTCAGGATAGCAATGTCATCAGCGAATCGTATCACTGATATCCTTTCACCTTGTATTTTAGTTCCACTCTTGAACCTTTATTTTATTTCCATCATTGCTTCTTCGATATACGGATTGAACAGTAGGGGCTAAAGGCTGCATCCTTGCCTTACACCTTTATAATATGAGCACTTCGTTCTAGGTCGTCCGCTCTTATTATTCCCTGTTGGTTGTTGTACATACTGTATATGACCAGTCTCTCCCTATAGCTTACCCCTACTTTTTTCAAAATTTCACACATCTTGCACCATTTTATATTGTCGAACGCTTTTTCCAGGTCGACAAATCCTATGAACGTGACTTGACTTTTCTTTAGTCTTGCTTGCACTATTAACAGCAACGTCAGAATTGCCTCTCTCCTGCCTTTACCTTCCTTAAAGCCAAACTAATCGTCATCTAGCGCAACCTCAATTTTCATTTCCATTCTTCTGTATCTTATTCTTATAAGCTACTAGGATGCATGACTTGTTAAGCTGATTGTGCGCTAATTCTTGCACTTGTCAGCTCTTGCCGTCTTCGGAATTGTGTGGATGATGCTTTTCCGAAAGCCAGATGGTATATCGCCAGACTCATACATTCTACACACCAACGTGTACAGTTGTTTTGTTACCACTTCCCCTATTGATTTTAGAAATTTTGATGGAATGTTATCTATCCCTTCCGTCTTATTTGACCTTAAATCCTCCAAATCTCTTTTAAATTCTGATTCTAATACTGGATCCCCTATCTCTTCTAAATCGACTCCTGTCTCTTATATCACATTAGACAAATATTCGCCCTCATAGAGGCTTTAAATGTATTCTTTCCACCTATCCGTTCTCTCCTCTGTATTTAACAGTGGAATTCCTGTTGCGTTCTTAATGTTACTGTCCTTGCTTTTAATGTCACCGAAGGTTGTTTTGACTTTCCTGTATGCTGAGTATGTTCTTCCGACAATCATTTCTTTTTCAATGTCTTCACTTTTCTCCTGCAGCCGTTCCGCCTTAGCTTCCCTGCACTTCCCATTCGTTTCATTTATCAGCGACTTGTATTTCTGTATTCCTGAGTTTCCCGGAACATTTTTGTACTTCCTCCTTTCATCAATCAACTGAAGTATTTCTTCTGTTACCCACGGTTTCTTCGCAGCTACCTTCTTTGTACCTATGTTTTCTTTCCTAACTTCTGTGATGGCCCTTTTTAGAGATGTCCATTCCTCTTCAACTGTATTGCCTACTGAACTATTCCTTATTGCTGTATCCATAGCCTTCGAGAACTTCAAGCGTATCTCGTCATTCCTTATTACTTCCGTATCCCACTTATTTGATTATTGTTTCTTCCTGACTAATCTCTTACTTAGACGTCAGCCTACTCCTTCATCACTACTATATTGTGATCAGAGTCTATATCTGTTCCTGGGTGTGCGTTACAATAAAGTATCTGATTTCGGAATCTTTGTCTGACTATGATGTAATCTAACTCAAATCTTGCCGTATCACCCGGCCTTTCCCAAGTATACCTCCTCCTCTTGTGATTCTTGAACAGGGTATTTATTAGATGAAGCGTGTTGCAGAACTCAATTAGTCTTTCTCCTCTCACATTCTTTGTCGCAAACCCATCTTCTCCCGTAACCTTAGCTTCTACTCCTTGCCCTACAACTGCATTCCAGTCCCCCATAACTATTAGATTTTCATCCCACTTTACATAATGTATTACCCTTTCAATATCCCCATACACTTTCTCTACATCTTCATTTTCAGCTTGCGACGTCGACGTGTATACCTGAACTATCGTTGTCGGTGTTGGTTTTATGTCGATTCTGATAAGATCGAACTGTTCACAGAAACACACTCTCTGCCCTACCTTCCTATTCATAACGAATCCTACTCCTGTTACACCGTTTACTGATGCTGTTGATATTGCCCTATACTCATCTGACCATAAATCCTTGTCTTCTTTCCACTTCACTTCACTAACCCTACTACATCGAGGTAGAGCCTTTACATTTCCCTTTTCGGATTTTCTAGTTTCCCTACCACGTTCAAGCTTCTGACATTCCATGCCTCTACTCGTAGAACGTTACCTTTCGTAGATTATTCAATGTTTTTCTCATGGTGACCTCCCCATTGGCAGACCCCTCCCGAGGATCCGAAAGGGGGAATATTTCGGTATTTTTTGCCAATGGAGAGATCATCATTCCACTTCTTCCATTACAGGCCACATGTCCTGTGGATACACGTTACGTGCCTTTAATGCAGTGGTTTCCATTGACTAATGCATCCTCATGCCGTTGATCGTGGCAGGTTATCAAGATTTAAGTGAGCCTGAACATGGTGTCATAGTCGGCGCACGAGCGATGCGACACAGCATCTCCGAACCGGCGATGAGGTGGGGATTTTCCCGAACGACCGTTACACAAGTGTACCGTGAGTTTCAGGAATCCGGTAAAACATCAAATTTCTGACGTCGCTGCAGTCGTAAAAATATCCTGCAAGAACGGGACGAACGACGACTGAATAGAATCGTTCAGCGTGACAGAAGTGTAGTCCTTCCACGAATTACCGCAGATTTCAATGCTGGGCCCTCAACAAGTGTCAAAATGCGAACATTCAACGAAACATCATTGATATGGGCTTTCGGAACCGAAGATCGATTCGTGTACTCTTGAGAACTGCACGACACAAAGCCTTACGCCTCGCCTGGACTCGTCAACACCCACATTCGACTGCTGGTGACTGGAAACATGTTACCTGGTCGGACATGTCTCGATTCAAATTGTATTTATAATGAGAAGCGAAAGCCAAAATACCCAGACTCATGAACAGAGGTCGACAATAGGTTCGTGAACTTACACCACTTATTGCCAGAACCAATCGTTTGTAAGCCAAAAAATATCCTTTTAGAATGGGAAGAGTTACCCCAAAATATAATACTATACGACATAAGCTAATGAAAAGAAGCAAAGTAGACTAATTTTTGTGTCGAACGATCACTCACTTCACATACCATTCGAATAGCAAAAATGGCAGCATTAAGTCTTTGATCAAGATACCGAACGTGGGCTTGCCACGACAGTTTACTATCTACCTGAACACCTAGAAATTTGAACTGTTCAGTTTCATTAACCATATGCCCATTCTGTGAAATTAAAAAGTCATGTTTTGTTGAACTGTGTGTTAGAAACTGTAAAAATTGAGTCTTACTGTGGTTTAGTGTTAGTTTATTTCCTACAAGCCATGAACTTAGGTTATGAACTGTACTAGTTGAAACCTGGACAATGCTGCACACAACATCCTTTACTACCAAGCTCGTGTCATCAGCAAACAGAAATATTTTATAGTTACCCATAATATAGAGGGCATATCGTTTATATAAATAAGGAACAGGAGTGGTCCCAACACTAATCCCTGGTGCAACCCCCACTTGACAGTACCCCACTCAAACCCCACATCACAGCCATTCTCAATATTGTAAATAATGACCTGTTGCTAAAGTAAGAGGTGAACCAGTTGCGAGCTACGCCACGTATTCCGTAATGGTCCAGCTTCTGGTATGCCTAGCGTTCGGAACCTTTTGTTTAATCCGTCCAGTACCTTAGAGAGAAAAGAGAATATAGGGCTTTCAGATGTTAAACCACTTCGAAAACCAAACTGTACATTTGATAGCAAATTATGTCAAATAAAATGATCAATTATCCTTACATACACAGCCTTTTCATTAACTTTAGCAAAGACTGATGGCAAAGAAATAGGTCTAAAATTGACTACATTATCCCTATCTCCCTTTTTATAAATCGGCTTTGCTACTGAGTAATCGTTCAGGAAACTGACCATTCCTAAAGATCACAAATATGGCTAAATACAGGGCTAACATGTGCAGCACATACTTTAATATTCTGCTATTCACTCCATCATATCCATGAGAGTCCTTTGTCGTCAGTGCTTTATTTATTGACTCAATCTCCCCCTTGTTTGTATCACAGAGGAGTATTTCAGACATCAATCTCAGAAAGGCTTTTGCCACGAAAGTTACACGATTCCCTGAAGAAGCAAAATTTTTATTTAATTCGCCAGCAATGCTCAGAAAATGATTGTTAAATACTCTTCATTTATCAGTAACTGAAATATTTTTACTACGAACTGACTTTATATCGTCGGCCTTGTGCTGCTGACCAGACACTTCCTTCGCAACTGACCATATGGTTTTAATTTTATCCTGTGAATTAGCTGTTCTATTTGCATACGTCATACTCTTTGCCTTCCTAATAACATTTTTAAGCACCTCACAATACTGTTTGTAATGGGCTACTGTAGCTTGATTTTGACTACTTCTGACATTTTGACATAATTCCCGCATTGTTCTACTTGATATCCTTATGCCACTAGTCAGCCACCCGGGCTGCCTATTACTGCTAGTACCCCGTTTAGAGCATTTTAATGGAAAGCAACTCTCAAAGAGCTGAGAAATGTGTTAAGGAAAGCATTGTATTTATCATTTATGCTATAGACACTACAAACATGCTGCCACTCTTGTTCCTTCACAAGGTTTAAAAAACTCTCTATTGCTGTTGGGTTAACTTTCCTGCGTGGTTTGTAATTATTTGTGACATTTGAGTACAAAAGCCTTTTAGTGTTAAAATTTGTGGATCATGGTCTGAAAGGCCTTCACCCTTTTACTAACAGGGTGCCCATCTAGTAATGAAGAATGAATAAAAATATAGTCTATGGCTGTGCTAGTGTTTCCCTGCGCCCTAGTTGGACAAAACAAGGTCTGCATCATATTAATTTAGGAGATGTACCAACATCCTTTTTCTTGCATCATCACATACAAAATTTAAATTGAAGTCACCATATATAACAAATTTCTGGTACTTCCAACAAAGTGAATCAAGAGCAGAAATGCTTTGAAGTCAGAGTTAGGGGACCTATAAACAACAAAAATTAGAAGTTTAGTTTCACCAAATTCAACTGCCCCTGCACAACATTCAGATACCAGTTTAGTGTAGTGCCGTGATACGTCTATGGACTCAAATGGAATACTGTTTTTTACATACATAACCACGCCCCCTCCCCGCAACTCCTTGAAAAGCGGATGGACGTGTACGGGTGTACAGACAACCTCATGAATCCATGGACGCAGCATGTCAGCAGAGAACTCTTCAGGCGGTGTGGGGTGTGTGCAGTTGGAGTGATATGGAACCCCGGATACGTATAAATACGACTCTGATAGGTGACACGTACGTAATCATCATCTCTGATGACCTGCATCCATTCATGCCCTTCGTGCGTGCCGGCCGCTGTGGCCGAGCGGTTCTAGGTGGAACAACGTGGCTGCTACGGTCGCAGGTTCGAATCCTGCCTCGCGCATGAATATGTGTGATGTCCTTAGATTAGTTACGTTTAAGTAGTTCTAAGTCTAGGGGACTGATTACCTCAGCGCGTGGAGCCATTTGAACCATCGTGCGTTCCGACAGACTTGGGCAATTCCAGCACGACAATGCGACAACCCACACGTCCGCAATCGCTGCAGAGTGGCTCCAGGAACGCTGTTCTGAGTTTAAACACTTCTGCTGGCCACCAAACTCTCCAGACATGAACATTGTTGAGCGCATCTGGGATGCCTTACGACGTGCTGCTCAGAACAGATTTCCTCCCCCTAGTACTCTTACGGATTTATGGACAGCCCTGCAGGATTAGTGATGTCAATTGCCTCCAAAACTACTTCAGACGTTAGCCGAGTCTATGTCACGTCGTGTTGCGGCACTTCTGCGTGCTCGCAAGGTTCAAATGGCTCTGAGCACTATGGGACTTTAACTACTGTGGTCATCAGTCCCCTAGTTTTAGAACTACTTAAACCTAACTAACCTACAGACATCACACACATCCATGCCCGAGGCAGGATTCGAACCTGCGACCGTAGCGGTCTCGCGGTTCCAGACTGTAGCGCCTAGAACCGCTCGGCCACTCCGGCCGGCCTGCTCGCAAGGGCCCTACACCATATTAGGCAGAGGTACCAGTTTCTTTGGCTCTTCATTGTAGTAGGATGTGACGTTCCAAAACTCCTAGAGAGCGGCGTTAACGTTAGCAAAATTGCCCTGCGTGCCGACGGCCTTACTATGCGCAAGTGGAGAGTCGAAAGCACATCGCAAAGTCTGCCGAGAGATGGCGGCCGCTCCGCAAGGTGTCAGAAGCTGAGTACGGAGGGCACTGCGCCTCGTAAGGACGTGCCGTCGGCGACGTACGGCGCGCTTATCATTATTTTTGTGGTGGACGGGAGTGGTGAGGCGACCCCTGTAGTTTTCTGTTGTTTACGCGCCGACCCCCAGATTTCCGGTGACGGCGCGGAGCGGCGCGGAGCGAACGGCCGCGTTACGCGCGCACGTGGGCATGCGGGCCACTGCGTGTGAGCGACGGCGCACGTCGCGCGCCGGCCGGCGGTTTCCGCCGCAGCCGCGGAATGGCCCCGCCGACAAGCGCGTTCGCTCCGTCGGAACGCCTCCCGTTTGTTACAGGCAGCCCGCGCGGCGAGTCCGCTTAGCACTGCGTGGCAGGGACGCGCGGCTGCGGATTTAAAACCGCGGCTGACAACGGGCACAGCGCGGGCCAGCGTTTTTTCTGCTGGTGTCCGTCATCCTCTGAGAATGCGGATACGTTGAACTCGTTGGCCGCAAGGAAAAAACGAAGTCCTTTTGGACAAGCGTTGCTATGTGACATGCCATACTACCAATCTTTTGTGCGTGGACGCACCCATTGTGACGGAATTTTCTTTGGTTAACTACACTACTGGCCATTAAAATTGCTACACCACGAAGATGACGTGCTACATACGCGAAATTTAACCGACAGGAAGAAGATGCTGTTATATGCAAATCATTAGCTTTTTAGAGCATTCACGGAAGGTTGGTGCCGGTGGCGACACCTACAACGTGCTGGCATGAGGAAAGTTTCCAACCGATTTCTCATACACAAACAGCAGTTGACCGGCGTTGCCTGGCGAAACGTTGTTGTGATGCCTCGTGAAAGGAGGAGAAATGCGTACCATCACGTTTCCGACTTTGATAAAGGTCGGATTATAGGTAGTGGTGGTGGTTAGTGTTTAACTTCCCGTCGACTACGAGGTCATTAGAGACGGAGCGCAAGCTCGGGTTAGGGAAGGATTTGGAAGGAAATCGGCCGTGCCCTTTCAAAGGAACCATCCCGGCATTTGCCTGAAACGATTTAGGGAAATCACGGAAAACCTAAATCAGGATGGCCGGAGACAGGATTGAACCGTCGTCCTCCCGAATGCGGGTCCAGTGTGCTAACCACTGCGCCACCTCGCTCGGTGGTCAGATTATAGCCTATCGTGATTGCGGTTTATCGTATCGCGACATTGCTCCTAGCGTTGCTCGAGATCCAATGACTGTTAGCAGAATATGGAATCGGTGGGTCCAGGAGGGTAATACGGAACGCCGTGCTGGATCCCAACGGCCTCGTTTCACTAGCAGTCGAGATGACAGGCACCTTATCCGCAGGGCTGTAACGGATCGTGCAGCCACGTCTCGATCCCTGAGTCAACAGATGGGACGTTTGCAAGACAATAACCATCTGCACGAACAGTTCGACGACGTTTGCAGCAGCATGGACTATCAGCTCGGAGACCATGGTTGCGGTTACCCTTAATGCTGCATCACAGCCAGGACCGCCTGCGATGGTGTACTCAACGACGAACCTGGGTGCACGAAAGGCAAAACGTCATTATTTTCGGATGAATGCAGGTTCTGTTTACAGCATCATGATGGCCGCATCCGTGCTTGGCGACATCGCGGTGAACGCGCATTGGAAGCGCGGATTCGTCATCGCCATACTGGCGTATCACCCGGTGTGATGGTATGGGGTGCCATTGGTTACACGTTCGGTCACCTCTTGTTCGCATTGACGGCACTTTGATAATGTGGACGTTACATTTCAGATGTGTTACGACCCGTGGCTCTACCATTCATTCGATCCCTGAGAAAGAGATTAGGAACCTGGAATCCACCCCAACTTTCCGTTATTTTATTATTTCTGGCGAGTTAAAAACACAGTAAAAATTTATATCTGCACTAAATGTCAGCGTACATGCACACGCAGACAATTTCGCAGAGTTTCGACACTCAGATTGCCACAGAATCATGACATATTTAGTTTCACAATCGAAAAAAGCCTTCCAGGCGCATATATTGATCGAAACATTGTATCATATTCGTAACCTCATTATGGAGATGTGGAAGCTCTTCCAGAAAAAAAGAAAATAGCAAAACTCTTGGACAGTTTTAACTTAAAAGAATCTTTTAAAAGTGGAATACATTGTAGGTCAGTCAGTTTCATAAGCTCAGGGGCGCTCTTAACTGAAACCACGAACTGTCTCGAAAACTGCTGTAAGATTGTCAATATCCTCAAAACGTTTACATGACTCTTCCTGTATTTAGGAAAACATCGGATAATCTGCCTGATACACTATTACCCACAGCTTGTAACCTCCCCACCGCAATTTTTTTTTTATAAGATAATATTGCAATACTTAATAGAAATGGGAGCCAAGTGTAACCTCCCCACAAAAATTTTAAAAGAAAATAACGATACTAATTAGAAATGCTGATGGACATGGCTCTATGCGTAACCTGCCTACAATCAAATGTACTGACAATGGCAACAAAAATGTGAAATACGCAATCTGACTCAAATATAAATTCCTCACAAAATTTAAAGTCCGTTCAGTGACAAGAAAATACAATTAAACCGAAATATCGGTCTTTGGCCCTGTGTAAAAACAATCAGAATTAAAGTCTTACCTCAGAATAAATGGATGTCACATATCTGCTCTTGTTGTTGCGCACCGCTTGGAGGAACTGCATTGCAAATAATAATATTCTCCTTTTTTTTGTAATTCTAGTGAAATTTTTCTTCAAAAAGAAGTGGAATGAAATGGGAAGTGCAACGAGATCTTTAGTTCAAAAAAATTAAACTTTTGAAAAAATGCTTTTGAAATAAAAAATTATTATTGGGAGACTTGTTGGAGAATAATTACAATAAATAAAATTTTTCATTATCTAATGATTATATTAATTAACAGTATACCTTATTCCTCATCTTGACCATTGTTGCCGACCGCCTACATCACACAACCGCACTGGGCTGCTACTACTGACCGACCGCTCTGCATGACGACTACAGACTGAGAACTGCTCTCAACTAGACAGAGCTACAGACTCGCAACGACTGACTGACTGCTACTCTGCATAGCGACAACTAACTCGCAAAGACTACTACTGACTGAGAACCGCTCGCAACACTCGCGCGGTCAAGCGCATACTCTCTGGTCACAGATGCTACAATGCCTCGCCATCGCTGCTGCGTTACATACGTGTTTCATAACCCTCCACTCGGGGGGCAAAAATTTGGCAGCGATGGTGAGTCATTTGGACTTGCCAAGCGCGGCAAAATTTTTCTTTAATTAACAAAATCCTACAACTTACAGAATATTTAAATGTTGTGCACACGCACTAAGTACAAAATATATCAGACAAGGACAAAATGTGAATACTAAACATAGTAGCAAATCAGAAAAAAGTATATACAAACTTTTTGACAGATAAAGTGCACAGGCACTGAAAAAATTCTTTAGCATATGCAGAACAAATAAACAGACTGGCAAGAATAATTAGATGTAGTACATAAAGTAAATGTTGTGCACACGCACTAAGTACAAAATATATCAGACAAAGACAAAATGTGAGTACAAAACATAGTAGCAAATCAGAAAAGTATATACAAATTATTTGACAGATAACAAAGTGCACAGGCACTGAAAAAATTCTTTAGCATATTCAGAACAAATAAACAGACTGGCAAAAAATATTATGTTGACAAGTGTACATGCACTGAAAAATGTCTTTAGCATTGTCACAACAAATAAACATAATGGCAAAAAGCAAAAAAAAAAAAAAAATTCATGTCCAAAGTGCACATGCACTGAAAAATGTCTTTAGTATTTTCACAACAAATAAACATAATGGCAAACATCATGTCGACCAGTGACATAAGTGTACTCACACTGGAGTTTAGCGAATCGAAAAATGTATAACCTATGAACATAAATGATGTTACCAAAAAAAATTTTTTCTTTATGTGACAAGAATCAGGATAGGAAAGGGAAGGATTGCATCATGGTTGTAGCACTTTAGATTGCACACAGCTGCTCTGAAAGTCCATATCTTTCCACAGTAGTACAACACCAAGTGACACAACTTGAAGTTCTTTTCCCATCAGAATTTATCAGTGTAGCCAAGACACTGAACTGTCGTAGTAATGTTCCATGTTTTCATTTTGGCAGTACATTAGGTACACCAAACAGTGGGACCATAATAATGTCTTCATCGCTCATGGTGGTGGACAGCATGTCGTGTTAACACCACACTCTTACAAGGCACACCAACGTAGAATTAGTGCAAAACCAAATATAGTGCTCCATGATCACTGGGATAAACAGGACAAATGGACATTGCAGTAATTCAGGGTAGTCAGCTTATGAGGTGAAGGACATCAAGTCACATAATATTGACAATTACAGTCTTCATTGATAGTTCGTGGCATTCATAGCCCAGTTATTGAACATTTCTGTACCAAGTATGTAGTATTACAGAAAAATGTTCATTAATTGTTTTACATAGAATCAGTAGCCTTCTTTTCCTGGTTACAAAATATTATGAAATAATCGCATTCTTTTCAGTTACAGAGTATAATTAAGAATCATTAACCTTCTCCTAATTACAGTTAATTAATCATTTGTCATTAATTAATCATTTGTCTAATTACAGTTAATTAATCATTTGTCGTTAATTAATCATTTGTCTAATTACAGTTAATTAATTAATCATTTGTAGCCTTAATTAATTACAAAGCATTATTAAACAGTACCATAGTTAATTATTTATGTGTCATTCCAATCTATTAAGAATCATTAGTCTTTTCCTAATTACAAAGCATTATGAAACAGTCACATTCATTTCCAACAACAAAGTATGAACATTGAAAACAAGAGTTAATTAATGGCATAATTAATAACAATTTCGTTGATTGACATTAATTATTGGCACTCAGTGCCCATCAAGTATTGAATAGAATAAAACATAGTTCATCATTCAGTATTATTCAGATCATTACAAAGTCATTATTAAAAATCAGTTAATTACAGTCAAATCATTAGTAATCACAGGCATTACAATAAACAGTGGCAGTTATTAGCTAGTGACAAAGCATTATTTTGAATATAGTCTCATTAAGAGGTCATTACTCGAGTGACATGCTATTCAGAGTTGATCAGTATTATTCAGAATTATCATAAACTAGTGACATTATGTGGGACTGGTAATACATTTTTTTTGGTAGCAATGCATTGCGTTGGGATCGATAATTAATTGCTGAGGCATAATACTTTTTGCTTTTGACCTATTGCTGCAAATGAGGATAGGTAACGTCATTCGTCATGAGTCAGCTGTAGCAAGATTATGTAACAAGGCAGTACATGTGATCACATTTATAAATGATAAACACAAATGGGTAAAAAATATAAAAATGCAAGTACTAGAACAGGTATAATAAGTAACAGGTTTAGTAAGTGTCATGAAAAACTTCTCCTGGAAAAAATACAAAAACGGATTATTGACCTGAAAGAAGAAACGCACACTATGCTGAAAAGTAGTGAACTTCGAATTAACAAGTAGTGAAATGTGTATAAAATGTGTTCCATAGCTGTCCTTTCCAAAACTTTCCGTCATCCTACTATGCAATGTAACACCTGCTGTCAAAGCAAACCGCAACAAATACTTAAATAACTACGTGGCATAAAGAAAAAAAACTTCATTATCCATATCATCATAACTTCACCATTATCATCACCTGTAGAGAAAAACTTCATTATTCATAATACCATTTCCTTCATCATTATTCATCAGTATTCACTATCATCTGCAAAAAATCACTTCATTACTCATTACCTAACTATTCCTTATCTCTAGCATATTTCATCACTAAAATTAAGATGTGTAGTTCTCTCTGACAGCCTGCATCAATCACCTTGTATTCTGAAAGAAAAAATTAGTTAAGACTGCTATTCTGTGATGAGTATAGTATAGTCTTGTTAATGCTTGTTAATCCTGATCCCTTTACTCTTCCTCATAAAGTTATTGCATCTCCTTTCGTTTATTCCGTAGGTGAAATTCCCATTTATGTTAAATTTATTTCTTAGAATCATCATTCCTTTCTGAAATTGATGAACAAAGATTAATGTCTTGCATTTAAATCCTATACCCACTAAATAATGACTGGTTTATGGTGACACAATTAACCATACAGCATAACATGACAGAAAACGTAATATGTCCAAGACATTGACCGTGTTCGGATGCGAAAAAATGTACACAGAATAATACAATGCAGTAGCAAAAAAAAAAATGTGAAACAGTCACGATGTTGAGATGTCATAAGGCAAAAAAAAAAATGTCAAAGTCGACTGGTGTGTGTTATATCTTAACTATTTCATAGTGCATACAAACAAAACTGGAGTACAGTCATATACACAAAAAAAATGGAAAATGTGCACGGTCTGATGTGTAACGACAAGAAAAGCGACCTGCTAACCTTACCTTGCCGGGCACTTGCCAAGAAAAAAAATACGATAATCATCAATAAGTAGTCACATAAATATAATTGCAGAAATAGTCGTAAATGTGTAAATTCATCTGGAAAAATATGCATGGTCTGATGTGTAACGACAAGAAAAGCGACCTGCTAACCTTACCTTGCCGGGCACTTGCCAAGAAAAAAAAATACGATAATCATCAATAATTAGTCAGGTGAATTAATTGCATTAGTAAATGGCATCATAGTGTGTTGAATCATACAGTGGTTTTACTCAATAAACGGTTTAATGTTTGAGATATGGTGATTGCCTTTCGATTTTCTGGTTCTCAAAGTTTCGACGTGTACAACATTGGGGTGAGGGATATTGCGAATCCGATACGGACCTGCGTATAGAAGTTCAAATTTACTGCACTTACCTTTTAATTTGCTGGATAAATAGTGTGTACGTACTAATATCTTCTGTCCAACGTGAAAGTCGCGGCGTGTACAAACCTGTTTTTGCTGTCTTCTCCGGCGCTCTGCGGCACGTTTGATGTTGTTCAGCGCAATGTCAATTATTTCGTGGTGTCGTAGGCGACGATTTTTGGGGAATTCTATTAATTCTTTAATTTTGTTCGGTGGTTCAACGTTTTTCAGTATAACAGTCGGAGATAGCATAGTGGATTCATTTGGAATGGAATTAATTACATCTTGGAATGAGAGTATGTGTGTATCCCAATCAATATGTCTTTTGTGGCAGTATATTCTGCACAGCTTACCAATTTCCTTCATTAATCTTTCACAAGGGTTCGAAGAAGCGTGGTACTTGGATATATAGATCGGAGAAATGTTTCTAGCTCGTAACATGCGTGTCCATACACTACTACGAAATTGAGATCCATTATCAGAAATTACTTTCATTACATGCCCTACATGAAATAGAAAATGTTTTACAAATGCTTTCGAAACAGTTTTAGCAGTAGCTTTGCGTAACGGAGTGAAAGTAACAAATTTTGAAGTGAGCTCAACAGCGACAAAAATGTAGCAAAAACCTCTGTTAGTTCTCGGAATCGGACCAAAAATATCTACTGCGGCCATGTGTCTTAATTTCACAGGTATAATGGGATATAAAGGAGGAATATGTGAAGTGGTGTCTGATTTAGCTTTCTGGCAAATTTTACAAGACGCTAAAACTCGTCGTATACGTTTTTCCATGTTGGTAAAATAACAGTTCTGTCTCAGTATAAGAAAACATTTTCGTGCTCCGTAATGTGCGTAACTTAAATGAGTGTACCAAATTAGTTTGTTAACCAGTTCGTCAGGAATGCATAATAACCAAATGTTGCTGTCAGGATGAGAGCGGCGAAACAGAATGTCATTGCGTACAGTGTAGTGGTTCCTAATCGTAACATTTTTCCTATCTTGCCAAAGGTGTTTAATTTCTTTCCACACATTGTCCTTATTTTGTTCTTGTGCTATGTCCTGTAATGACGATGAAATAAAATTTTCAAATGCAACTTGTTGAATGTACATGACGCTGAAATTTGCTTTGCAGAAGTTGGTTGCGATGTCTTGCTGATTGTTGCCGAGAGAACGCGATAGTGCGTCTGCTATAACATTTTGTGTGCCGGGAATACGAACAATCGTAAAATTAACTTCTTGTAAATATAGTTTCCATCTACTTAATCTGTCGTGAGTAAATTTAGCTGAAAGCAAAAAAAATTGTATAGCTCTATGGTCTGTGTAAACGGTGGTATGTCTGCCATAAAGAAAGTGCCGAAATCTCGTAAAAGCCCAGACAACGCATAATGTTTCCAATTCTGTAACAGAGTAATTTCGCTCAGCAGGTGACAGAATGCGACTTGCAAATGCGATGTTTTTAATTACTGTAGAACCATCTTCTTCTATTTCCTGGAAAATGTGTACGCCTAAAGCGGTGTTGGAACTGTCGGTAGCAATGGAAAAATTTCTGGTGAGATCTGGGTGCGATAAAAGTAGAGCATTCAATAAAGCATGTTTCAAATAACATTCTCGTGAACAAAATTCTGCGTGTCAAAAGTAATGTTTGCGTTACTGTAGTATGCAATCTGTGCTGTATCTGGTTAAATTCTATCGTTCGTCCTGTTATTTACGGGAGGATGCTGTGGCATATCCACTATATGAACTGTTCTGTTATTTCTTACTGACGTGTTACGCTATGGATGACACCTATTGTCTGTTCCATTCATGATTATTTGTTGTTGCTGATGTTGTTGCTGCTCATAAGATCGACTGTTATTAAATGTACGCTGAAAATTGTGCTCATCATTTTTACGTCTGTCATGATAGTAATTTCTATACGGCGCATAGCGATGCGAGTTGAAATAGTGTGTTGTCTGTACGTAGTTATTTCTTTGCTGCCATGCGTTACTATTTGTTGGGGCTGGGACTATACGTGCACGCGGCGAAACATTAAAGTTTGGTTGACCTTGTAGACTGCATTGTTGGTTACGTATGCTAAGCGGTTGACTTTCATGCTATTGTGGTGAAAAACATCTATTGTTACCAAAAAATGCGTTTGCTGTTAATTTTACTTTTACACATACTGATGATTACGATTTTATCTGTAATTAAAATTGCGGCGGTAGTTGTCATTACGGGAGTGCCTACTGAAAATTGTCACATTCGGTAAAAGTTTGTCACATCGGATATTCATTACATGTTTCTTAATACTACAAAGAGCAATAGTTAAAGAGCAGTTTGGATAGATATAAAGGATAGTAGAAGAGAAGGCAGCAGTGCAGAAAACTAAAGATGAAACAGCACTACTACAGCTCGGGGCCCTATGCTCGCTACGGCACATATTCATTAAAGCGTAATGAATCCCCTGAGGTCCATTACGCACTGCAAATAAATTTTAGCTTTTGCGTTGCACGCAATAGCGGTAAAAATTCAAAAACAAATAGTTGTATCCATGTTAATTCTAGTTTCCTCATTACAGGCAATGCTGATGAAAATACAATAGCAATTTGTCGCTTCAGGTTCAAAGCTAGTTTCTCCATTACAGATAATAGCGGTGAAAGTACAAAAATAAATTGTCGTATACAGTGCAAATCGTGTATCTGTGTTCTGTCATTATTAAACTCTTTACATTTGCTTACAAATGCAAATTGCTCGAAATCTACGTTCTCGTCACTCAGTTTGATAACACGTTCAGGTTTGTGTGTGAATCTGTTCGTCTGTGTCATTTCGGATTTCAAGTTGCGTAGCTTTTCAGATTTTAAGTCGCGTGTCTTTTCGGATTTTAAGTCGCGTAGTTGCTGTAAATTGCTCACATTATACACGCTGCGTGAGTCTGACAAATGTTCATAAAGTGGCGTCTGTTGTGGTATGTTATTAACTGAAATGTTTTTCATCTCTGTTACTTCTTGTTGTAAATTTGATAACTTCCTACGTAACGTGTTGTTAGATGAATCGATCTCATTAATTGTCTGCTGTAAATTTTGAAATTCAGGCGTTTGGATAAATGAAACCGGTGCAGTATCGTCTGATTTATTGTCATTAGTATTTTCGATAGCATCAATACGACTGGCCAATTCATCACATTTTTCAGTCAGTATTTTAACCTGATCATCGGTTTTAGAATCAGACGCATTAATCTGTTTTTGCAACTTGCGCGTAGTTTCGCTCAGTTTTTTAACATCACCTTTGATAACATCACAATCCTGTGTTAGATCTAATTGTTCGAATCTATCTGTCACTGTTTGAATATTTACTGTGTGTGTATCTGTTTTTGATTTAAGGTCAGAAATTTCATCCCGTAATTCCGCGTTCAATTGTTCTATGGTATTAATTTTGTCGGACACTGTGGTAATATTATTGTCTACATACGTCTTCGCTTTCGCGAATATTTTACGTTTGTCCTCTTGTCTCTGTGCAGTGATTGTTTCCATGACTTGTCGTTTTACTTTGTTTTGATCCTGAATAAATCTGCGGAAACGCGTATCACTGTTCTGTATGTGCTGATTAAAGCGCTCGTTAATCTGAGTGTTCTGCTGTTCGAATTTCGCGTCTATCTTTGCGTCCATAGTGCGCGAAAGTTCTACCGTCATTGCTCTAAACTCGTCCCGTAATTGTGTAGCTTTTTCAGAGCATTGTTTAGCGACTCCGCTAATTTCGTCTCTGAGTGTTTCTGTTGCGGCTGTTTGCATTTCTCTTAATTCTTGCGCAACAGACTTAATTTCTTCGCTATTTTTTTGAGAACAAGCCTCAATTTCCACGCGCAACTGTTCCTTAGTGTCATGGCACTGCGCGGCAACGGCTGTAATTTGTTCACTAAGTTGTTTGAAATTTTCGTCATTATTGTCAAGTTTTTCATTTAAGTGTTTGTTATCTTCCCTAAGTTGTTTGACCTGTTCATTGAGTTGCTTGAGGTTTTCATTCTGTTGTTTGTTATCTTCCCTAAGTTGTCTGAAATTTTCATCATTTTTATTAAATTTTTTGTCCTGTTCACTAAATTGTTGTTTGATATCTTCACTCTGTTGTTGTAGCAATCTTACCATGATTTGTTCAAAGCCAAAGTTAGCGTTTATACTCTCTGTGCTGTTTAGTGGTGGATCTGGAACTTTCACGCTTACTGTAACCATTTGGTTATTCTGAGCAGTCGGATGTACACTGTCAGACATTATTTCGGAATTAAATAAATCCGTCGTACTTTCAGTATCCTGTTCATTTTCATTAGACAAATTTGTCTGTACATTACTTGAATTTTCCAAATCGGGTGTGTTAAGCTCTACAGCGCTCATTACCATAGAGCATTCTGCGTCATCAATTGTCGTCAAGTTAACAGACGAGACAATTGAGTTCGTTTGTTCATCATTAAGGTGAAAGTCATCATTAGTGGTTGGAATGCACTGATTGTTAGTGAACGCAGGATTGTCATCATTACGTTGCGTATCACAATTACTATCGGTCACGTTGTTTACCTCGGTAATTTCATTCACAATACTTCGCGATACACTATTCACAGTCTTTCGCGGCATTTTTACAATAGTCAAAATTTTTCACAAAGCAAATAAGCACAATGCAAAAACAACACACAAATACAACAAAGCAGCAAATTGCCGTTGACCTGTAGAAAGAAAGTCACAATATTATTAAAAGCGTTGCGCCAAATCCTAATTATCTAAGCAAATAAGAGCAGATATCTGACTGTTGCTCAAAAGACTCTCAACGAAATACGATCCTGGACTGGGTGTCGCCAAGTGTAACCTCCCCACCGCAATTTTTTTTTTATAAGATAATATTGCAATACTTAATAGAAATGGGAGCCAAGTGTAACCTCCCCACAAAAATTTTAAAAGAAAATAACGATACTAATTAGAAATGCTGATGGACATGGCTCTATGCGTAACCTGCCTACAATCAAATGTACTGACAATGGCAACAAAAATGTGAAATACGCAATCTGACTCAAATATAAATTCCTCACAAAATTTAAAGTCCGTTCAGTGACAAGAAAATACAATTAAACCGAAATATCGGTCTTTGGCCCTGTGTAAAAACAATCAGAATTAAAGTCTTACCTCAGAATAAATGGATGTCACATATCTGCTCTTGTTGTTGCGCACCGCTTGGAGGAACTGCATTGCAAATAATAATATTCTCCTTTTTTTTGTAATTCTAGTGAAATTTTTCTTCAAAAAGAAGTGGAATGAAATGGGAAGTGCAACGAGATCTTTAGTTCAAAAAAATTAAACTTTTGAAAAAATGCTTTTGAAATAAAAAATTATTATTGGGAGACTTGTTGGAGAATAATTACAATAAATAAAATTTTTCATTATCTAATGATTATATTAATTAACAGTATACCTTATTCCTCATCTTGACCATTGTTGCCGACCGCCTACATCACACAACCGCACTGGGCTGCTACTACTGACCGACCGCTCTGCATGACGACTACAGACTGAGAACTGCTCTCAACTAGACAGAGCTACAGACTCGCAACGACTGACTGACTGCTACTCTGCATAGCGACAACTAACTCGCAAAGACTACTACTGACTGAGAACCGCTCGCAACACTCGCGCGGTCAAGCGCATACTCTCTGGTCACAGATGCTACAATGCCTCGCCATCGCTGCTGCGTTACATACGTGTTTCAAGCTACTTCATCTGCTTGAGTATAAATTTTGTTGTTAAATTCAAAATTATTTTGTGACAGAACTATTTAAAAATGGTTTGTTATATCACGTGTTCCATTCATAGATATTTTCCTATACTGTATGAGGTTATATTTTATGATGTGGGTAGTTTCCTGTACTGGAACACTCATATATAGATTAGTAATATCAATGAAATACATTAACCACTAGGTCATATTTGCATTTTTTTCATGCCTTTTTCCAGATTACGCGAAATTTTGTCGACGCACTTTTTATTGCAAGTATAATGTTATGTTATTAATGTGTTTAGTTTTCTTGCTTATCAAATATGATGGGCTATTTATGATATTAGTCACGGGGTGAATCAGGACCATAGGTTTATATGTCTTTGGTTGGGCTCGTAATTTTGGTATATTTGGATTCATTATTATATGTGTTCTCTTTTCATGCTCAGAGAGAATGATATTACAATTTTTAATGGCTTTAATGTGGCAAGACATATAAAAGACATGCAAAAACCATCTAATACTTGCATTAGTTTCAGCGCCACATTGCATTCTTCAAAGTTCTAGTTGTCTTTAGCGCCAGTGAGCTTAGGAAAGTGGATGCCGCTATAAATCAGAAGTTGCCCCTTCCACAATGCGATTTTCTTTGCATACATCCACATCATATAAATTGTTTCTCATCTTCCAGTGTCTTGTTGTGAGAAACGTGCAGTGAAGCTCGGAAATCCATTTCAGACGTTCTAACCTTCATTCCCGCTTACCTTTTGCCTTCAGAAATTCAACAAAAGCAAGCCTCAATTCGAAAAATCGTTCCAGCTATGCCAATCTTCTCAATAAACTTGTATAACATTTCCGTACTCTTCACTCAAGTTCATCAGAAACCGTTGCAATGGACGGTATAACAACGCAACTGACATCAAAACAATTTACTTTGCCTATTACCAGTCTGCTCACGAGATCCATGCCAGCAAATTTAGCACAAAGTTCCTCTTGACGAACATGCCAATGAATCCTGTACAAATCGTCTGTCGATTATTGTAATTTTTTGCTCCTTCATTATCAACTGAACCTTTTATGGACTTCTGCGTGGAGTTGTAATGCTCTTCGATAGCAAACACAGAGTTATCATCCTGCCTTTCTGTGGTACCTACTAATTTTAAAGGCTTGTGACAACTGGTTACTAGACAGCCTCTTTTTGCGCAAACAGCCACGAATAAATAGCAAAGGATAAACCGTACTGACATCACGATCCTACCTAACTGAAAAACGTCATGTCGACTGTAAAGCGCCTCGTGAAATGCCGCAAGCAACAGCGTCGCATCCCACTGCTAAATGAAACGTTGCACTGTGGCGAGCAATTCTGGGAATGACCGAAGAAAACCGAAACGTACGAGTAACACCGGGATAGGCCGAGCCTCGGGCTGCACGCATGCAGCACTTTGTGTGCAGAGGAAGATTTGCTTGCTGTGGGCGACCTTCATATATGTTATATAACATACGTGGTTTTCGACAGACACGCAACCACCTATACGTTCTTCGTTGTTCACCTATGGGTGGTTACCACTGCCAGTGGCCAAGGAAGGAACAAAAGCTGTTGGTCCTGTTTGGACACATTGGGTAATAACGTCGCCATAGTTCACGTTTCGACATTTAACGCACGCACGTTGGAAAGGCATGAATGTCACACTAACCCTTGCCTACATGTCAGTGCTTGTATGTCCGCATCGAAGTCGCGCCATGTTGCATGTACACTTCAGCAACGACCTAAAAGTGAAACTTCCTGATCTCCCCTTATGCAAAAATTTTTCTTAAAAACTCAGTAGGTACTTCGGAAAGAATTGTGATTCGGGTAAACATATGCGAAATTGTCGCAGAGTTGATTAATATACACTGAAGAGCCAAAGTAACTGGTACACCTGCCAAATATCGGATAGGGCTCCCGCGAGCAAGTAGCAGTACCGCAAAACAACGTGGGATGGACTCGACTAATGTCTGAAGTAGTGCTGGAGGGAACTGACACCAAAATTCCTCCAGGGCTGTCCAGAAATCAGTAGGTGTACGAGGGTGTGGAGATCTCTTCTGAACAGCACGTTGAAGGCATCCCAGATATGCTCAATAATGTTCATGTCTGTGGAGTCTGGTGGTCGGTGGAAGTGTTTAAACTCAGAAGAGTGTTCCTGGAGCCACTCTGTAGCAATTCTGGACGTATGAGGTGTCGCATTGTCCTGCTGGAATTGCCCAAGTCCGTCGGAATGCACAATGGACTTGAATGGATGCAGGCGATCAGACAGGATACTTACGTGTCACCTGTCAGAGATATATATAAACGTATCAGGGGTCCCATATCACTCGAACTGCACATGCCCCACACCATTACAGAGCCTCCACCATCTTGATCTTGAACAGTCCCCTGCTGACACGCAGGGTCAGTGGGTTCATGAGGTTTTCTCCATGCCCATACTCGTCCATTCGCTCGATACTATTTGGAACGAGACTCGTCCTACCAGGTAACATGTTTCCAGTCATAAATAGTCCAATGTAGGTGTTAATGGGCCCAGGCAAGGCGCAAAGCTTTGTGTCGTTCAATTAATCATCAAGGGTTCACGAGTGGTCCTTCGGTTCCGAAAGCCTATACTGATGATGTTTCGTTGAATGGTTCACACGCTGACACTTGTTGATGGCCCAGCATTGAAATCGGCACCAATTTGTGCACTTGTCAAGTTGAACGATTGTCTTTAGTCGTTGTTGGTCTCTTTCTTGCAGGATCTTTTCCCGGCCGCAGCGAGTCGAAAATTTGATGTTTTGCCGGATTCCTGACGTGCAGTGGTTGTACGGGAATATCACACTTCATCACTGCCTCGGATATGCTGTGTCCCATCGCTCGTGCGCCGATTATAACACCACTTTCAAGCTTACTTAAAATTCCATAACCTGCTATTGTAGCAACAGCAACTTACTCGTATCTAACAACTGCGCCAGACACTTGCGTTATATAGGCGTTACCGACCGCAGCGCCTTATTTTGCCTTTTTACATATCTCTGTATTTGAATACGCTGGTTCTTTGGCGCTTCAGTGCAGAATTTGGCGAAAAGTCACTTGTTGTGTGCTCCTGAGCGAGGAATTTGCCAAATATTTATACTGAACATTTTTAACTTTCTGTGTTTAGTGTTCACTGTGTACGGAAGATAAGTTCGAGAACTATCGCACAATAAACTGAACACCTCATGCATCCAAACTGTTAACAAGACTAAAATACAGAAGAATGTAAAAGAAAATTGAGGTTTTGCTGGATGATGATCAGTTCGACTTCAGGAAAAGTAAAGCTACCAGGGAGGCAGTTCTGAAGTTGCGCTTGTTAATGAATTCCAGACTGAAGGAAAATCAAGACAAGTTCATAACATTTGCCGACCTAGAAAAAGCTCACGACAATTTAAAATGGTGCAAGATCGAAATTCTAAGAAAAACAGGAGTAAGCTCTAGGGAAAGATGAGAGATGTATATGTATATGTAGAAGACCCAAAAGACTGGAAGACTAAGAAAGCAGTGCTCGAATCAAAAAGTTTGTAAGACAGGGATGCATTCTTTCGCCCCTAGTGTTCAATCTATACACTGAGGAGGCAATGACTGAAACAGAAGAAACGTTCAAGAGTGGGATTAAAATTCAGAATATCAATGATGAGATTCGCTGATGAGATTGCTATCCTCAACGAAAATGAATAAGAATTACATGTCCTTTTGAGAGAAATGAAGGGTCTAATAGATACAGAATAAGGGTTTAGAATGATCCAATGTAAAGAGGAGTAGCAAACATTAGATTAACGACAAACTGATCATAGGAGTTGGTGACCACAGAGTAGACAAAGTTAAGGAATTCTGGAACCTTGGAAGCAAAATAATACTTGACGAACAAAACAAGGACATACAGAGCAAACTGGAACGGGTAAAGACAGTTTTCTTGGCTAAGAGAAGTCTACTACGTCCAAGCATAAGACTTCATTTGAGGAAGAATTTCCTGAAAATGTACTTTTGAAGGACGGCAATGTGGAATGTATGGAACAGGCAGTACGCTACAACCAAAGCTCACGTATCGTGCAGACGCAGAACAGAGAAAGATTCTAAACATTACAATACTTGCGAAGTGTTTATCACCTGCACACCTACCTATCATTTAGAGAACAAACATGGAAGTGAACGATGAATGTTGCAACCACAGAAGAAAAAATTGAAATGATCCTGCTTTACGTAAAATGTAGGAGTAAAACCGTGTTACAGGAGGAGCTGATGAAATACTTATACTAGCGGCAGTGCACCACAAACCACGGATTAAGTGCCACGTAATTACACCGTGATTGCGGTGTGTCTGTGGATAACATTGTCATAAATATCATCCATATCACATGTCACTGCATCAAGAATTTCATGTCGGCGATTTCCAAAACCCGGCAGTGTCTTGTGAATGGGCACGTCAATAAATGCAAACGACCTCAAAGGTCTTTGCCGATGTACTATTTTCCGATGAGTCCACGATTACAAACCATGACTGGTCGGTTAATGTATGGTGTGGCATCAAGAGGAACAAACTTGTTGGTCAGTATTTTATCGACGGCACTAAGAATAGACGCAAATATCGAACGTTTTTGGAACAGAAACTACCGGTACTACTGCACGATGTTGCCCTGGACGTTCTACAACGTATGAGGTTTCAGCATGACGGTTTCACAGCGCATAACGCAGCTGAGGCACAGTGGTCGGTGGATCGGCAGAGTAGGCCCTATTACTTGGTCCGCTGGGTCACCGGATTTTACGTCGAGGGATTTCTTTCTGTGGGGATATTTAAAAAATAAGTTGGACAAGCAAGCGCCAGAAGGCCGTGAAGACATGGTCTACCGCATCAGAAACTCGTGTCGTGACATTACCGCACATATGTTTCTGCCCTGTGTGCGGTCATTTGAAAAGCGATTCAGTAAGAGTAGTGAACTTGATGGAACTACATTTCAACTTTGGTTGGAAAACTAAGCCGGCCGCGTTGGCTGGGCCGTTCTAGGCGTTTCAGTCCGGAACTGCGCGACTGTTACGGTCGCAGGTTCGAATCCTGCCTCGGGCATGAATGTGTGTGATGCCCTTAGGTTAGTTAGGTTTAAATAGTTCTAAGTTCTAGTGGACTGATGACCTCATATGTTATGTCCCATAGCGCTCGAAGCATTTTTTTGGAAAACTAAAGTAGTGTTCGCCTCATGCCACGGCCATAGTGGCACATATAGTAGTCTCCTGTTCGACATGTCGGAGGAATACAACGTTGTGAATGGGGTTTCCAATTAGAAGTTATGAAATACTAGCTTTTCCTGCCCTCGCAGCATGCAAGTGGGCTCCCACGTTCTATTGGATAGGATGTTGTAACTTACGATTGTGTACCCATTTCTATTCCTCCGACTGCAGCGCCATATGTGGTGAAACGTAGAAAATGATTAACATTAAACGTATGTAGATTTTGCCATATAATCGTAATCTCCAATAAAAACGGGGGTTCCCACTAAAGATTTCAAAGTTGCCACCCGCTATTCACGCACGGGGTGGGGTGAGGGGTCCAGTGTGGTATCACTGAATGTCCTCCGAGACAAGCAGATTGGAACTATAATTTTTTTTTGATCTGATGTTTACTTTTCGAGATATTCCAGTGTCTTCAGTTACAATGAAGACCCTGCATAGTTCACATGAAATCCAACGGAAGGTAAAACTGAGAAACTCGCATATGAGAAACGCGACGCTCAAAAACAAACACTACGTAAATGGTCGACGGAAACCATTTCCCATTTCATTCCTCAAATTACAACTCCTGTCCACATGTTTACGTAAATTTAAACAAAGGAAAATATTGTTTATCTCAGTGCACCAACGGATTAACTATCACAAAGCAAGGCGTCCATATGAGCCCATCGAAGATCTTAAAAAAATCCGAAAGTAATAATGATAAACCTTCTGTATATAAAATTATTGTACGATACTTGTGGCGGGTTGCTATGTTCAAGTTATAATCCTTATAATTGTATACAGTATTTTCTTCAGATGAATGGTTACCAAAAGTGGGACGAAACGATTCATGGCACTCGTGACCTTCACGAAACTCTTAAAAATCTTGCAACGGAAACCAGCACGTGACATTTATCATGTTTTCTTGGCACTGTTTCTTCAAATGTTCACTCCAGTTAAACTACCGGGGATATTTATGAGGTTTTGTTGTTGTTACCGAAAACTAATGACGAATTTGTGATGCGACATCCCTTTAGCGTGTATTATATCTCTTAAAAAAATAATGTAACTCTTTATTTACAGGAAACACTCTCCTAGTAAATTTGTTTGTCCTTTGATTTATCGTGATCTGCTCGTGATTTTTAGTGAAGTTAGTTTTTACGTTTAGCTTTCAAAAAAATACAGAAGAGATATAACAAGCAAAATAATGAATTTCGTAGGTTGCCAATTACGTATTATATCTGGTTTTATCGAGCGCCAGGCTCCCTACAAATTACTGTAAATGCAATAGCGTAGTATTACTCAGCTCCAGTTCACTGATCTGAAATTATTACTATCACAGAAAATAGACAAGTTTTAATAAAATAATTTCACTGGATTCCTTCAGTTAATCTCACTGAATATTTTTACATAATTTCTTCCACTCCGGCTATCAGAAATTGTGCTGTGAAAAAACATTTTTAAATGTACCGCGTAATGGCGGCTAATTGTTAACAGTCAGAGATCACTGTTACTCGCTCCGCAGCAGCTGGAAACATGCTAAATAATTTTCATTAAATATTGTTTTCATAAGATAAATGTGGCGAAGGTTCTTGAAATAACACACGGAGATCACTTTATACTAATATATTCTTACTAGGACACAGTTTACACCATTAAATATTTGCAATTACGTTACGACAGAAACAAATGCTAGCGCAGCACAATAGCTTGCGTACCTTATTCCAGCTAACATCGGAACGAACAGAACAAAACAGACTAGACAGAAGAATGAGCATTGGATTGTGTTTTATACTCTTACAAAGATAATAATACTGCTTTTAATTACTTACACATTATAATCTCATACAATAAAAATAATGTCTTTTCTGCATCTATCGATCTATATTGTATATTTTTACAGTTAGTGTTATTACCTTTCGCAGATAAATCGATGTTTGTAGTTCATTTTGAGTCACATAAAGTCATTTTTATTCATGTTTCACCTCGATAATGGTGAATATTGCAAAAGGGACACTACACGTCTTCTCATGTTACGACAGAAACAAATGCTAGCGCAGCACAATAGCTTGCGTACCTTATTCCAGCTAACACCAGAACGAACAGAACAAAACAGACTAGACAGAAGAATGAGCATTGGATTGTGTTTTATACTCTTACAAAGATAATAATACTGCTTTTAATTACTTACACATTATAATCTCATACAATAAAAATAATGTCTTTTCTGCATCCATCGATCTATATTGTATATTTTTACAGTTAGTGTTATTACCTTTCGCAGATAAATCGATGTTTGCAGTTCATTTTGAGTCACATGAAGTCATTTTTATTTATGTTTCACTTCGATAATAGCGAATATTGCAAAAGGGACGCTACACGTCTTCTCATGGTTGTTTGTTAGAAATGTAAAAAGCCTGACACTCGTACGAGGTAGTAGTAGTGACTGGTCCGCCCGAGAGCGTAATATTCCCGGATGCTATGCAGCAGTTCGTCTGGTGCCGCTGTGCCAGAAGGTTTGGTAAGCCCCGGGAAGGCACGGAGGAGGCTCGGCTGCGACAGCGGCGGCGACGGCTGGGACGTTATCCGGCAGCGGAGGACAGCAGCTAACGACCCCGACTCATTAGCCGGCTGGCACCAGCTCTCCAGCTCTCCTAATGGGCCAGCCAGCTGTTTGTCAGCTCGGCAGGTCCCCAGGCGAGATCACCTTTCCTGCTTCGGAGCTTCTGACGGAGCATCACTGAATCTGTCGCCCTCCTTTATCACACACTGATAGCAACATACATACCGAATTGTAAATTTGTCACTTCATAGGGACATTGCGCTAAGTACGAGTAATACCACCTATAGATTTGAAAATGACCTCAGTCCAACTAGGTAGAGTATGCACAAATTTCTTCAAGTAAGTCACATTCAGCTGAAGTCAACCTGACCCCATGGCCCCGGATCATTTGAAAAGAGGAAAAAATAAAACTCGTCACACCATAATACACTACTGGCCTTTAAAATTGCTACACCAAGAAGAAATGCAGATGATAAAAGGGTATTCATTACATTTTCATGCAATTTGCATGGATCCTGAGAAATCAGTACCCAGAGCAACCACCTCTGGTCGTAATAACGGCCTTGATACGCCTGGGCATTGAGTCAAACAGAGCTTGGATGGCGTGTACAGGTACAGCTGCCCACGCAGCTTCGACACGATGCCACAGTTCATCAAGAGTAGTGACTGGCGCATTGTGACGAGCCAGTTGCTAGGCCACCATTGACCAGACGTTTTCAGTTGGTGAGAGATCTGGAGAATGTGCTGGCTAGCGCAGCAGTCGAACATTTTCCGTATCCAGAAAGGCCCGTAGAGGACCTGCAACATGCGGTCGTGCATTATCCTGCTGAAATGTAGGGTATCGCAGCGATCGAATGAAGGGTAGAGCCACGGGTCGTAACACATCTGAAATGTAACGTCCACTGTTCAAAGTGCCGTCAATGCGAACAAGAGGTGACCGAGGCGTGTAACCAATGGCACCCCATACCATCACGCCGAGTGATACGCCATTATGTCGATGACGAATACACGCCTCCAATGTCCGTTCACCGCGATCTCGCCAAACACGGATGCGACCATCATGATGCTGTAAACAGAACCTGCATTCATCCGAAAAAATGACGTTTCGTCATTTGTGCACCCAGGTTCGTCGTTGAGTACACCATCGCAGGCGCTGTTGTCTGTGATGTAGCGTCAAGGGCAGCTGCAGCCATGGTCTCCGAGCTGATAGTCCATGCTGCTGCAAACGTCGTCGAACTGTTCGTGCAGATGGTTGTTGTCTTGCAAACGTTCCCACCTGTTGACTCAGGCATCGAGACGTGGCTGAACGATCCGTTACAGCCATGCGGATAAGATGCCTGTCATCTCGACTGCTAGTGATACGAGGCCGTTGGGATCCAGCACGGCGTTCCGTATTACCCTCCTGAACCCACCGATTCCATATTCTGGGAACAGTCATTGGATCTTGACCAACGCGAGCAGCAATGTCGCGATACGATAAACCGCGATCGCGATTGGCTACAATCCGTCCTTTATCAAAGTCGGAAACGTGATGGTACGCATTTCTTCCCCTTACACCAGACATCACTACAACGTTTCACCAGGCAACGGCGGTCAACTGCTGTTTGTGTATGACAAATCGGTTGGAAACTTTCCTCATGTCCGCACGTTGTAGGTGTCACCACAGGCACCAACATTGTGTGAATGCTCTGAAAAGCTAATCATTTGCATATCACAGTATCCTCTTCCTGTCGGTTAAATTTTGCGTCTGTAGCACGTCATCTTCGTGGTGTAGCAATTTTAATGGCCAGTAGTGTACACGCCTCCAGTCACTGTCCAATTTATGTATTGTTTGGTCCACTGAAGGAGTCCGACTATGGACTGTCTCATAAAAAGAATCCGGACACTCATTAGTGGACACTTCTTTCAGGTGGCATGTCATGGGATACCATCGTAGTATCGTGTCGGAACTCCTTTTGTTCGGCGTAGTGCAGCAATTCGACGTCGCATCTCCCCACAGTTGCGAAAGTATTGCCAGTGCAGGATTTTGCACACGAAATGACCTCTCGATCATGTCCCATAAATGTTCGATGGGATTCACGTCGGGCGATCTGGGTGGCCAAACCATCCGTTCAAACTCTCCAGAATGCTTTTCAAACGAATCGCAAACAACTATGGCCCAGTGAAATGGGACACCGTCAACTATAAAAATTCCATCATTGTTTTGGAACCTGAAGTGCATGAATGGCTGCAAATAGGCTCAAAGTCGCTGAAAATAACCATTTCCGGTCAATGACACGTTCAGCTGGAACACAGGACCCAGTCCATTCCATGTAAACCGATCCCGTACCAATATCGACCCACCACCGGCTTGCACAGTGCCTTGTTGACAACTTGTGGTTCAAATGGCTCTGAGCACTATGGGACTTAACATCTGTGGTCACCAGTCCCCTAGAACTTAGAACTACTTAAACCTAACTAACCTAAGGACATCACACACATCCATGCCCGAGGCAGGATTCGAACCTGCGACCGTAGCGGTCGCGCGGTTCCAGACCGAAGCGCCTAGAACCGCACGGCCACACCGGCCGGCGACAACTTGTGTCCACACAGCTATGTGGGAACTGTGCCACACTCGAGCCCTACCATCAGCTCTTACCAACTGAAATCGGAACTCGTCTGACCAGACCACAGTTTTCCAGTTGTCTAGAACGCAACCGAAATGGCCACTAGTCCAGAGGAGTCGCTGCCGGCGATGTCGAGCTACCAGCGAAGGCACTCGCGTCGTTCGTCTGTTGCCATAGCCCATTAAGGCAGGATTTCTCCTGTTATGTCACGCAGTGTTGCTCGTCTGTTAGCACTAACAACTCTACGCAAACGCCACTGCTCTCGTCGTTAAGCGGAGGTCGTCGCCCACTGCGTTGTCGGTGGTGAGAGGTAATTCTCGAAAGTTGGTATTCTCTGCTCACTTTTACCGCTGTGGCTGCAGGAAGATTGATTTCTGTAACGATTTCCGAAATGGAATGTCCCATGCTTCTAGCTCCAACTTATTATTTTTTTTTTTATTATTTATTTTATGGCCTTCATTGGACCACTGTAGTCAAAAATACAAAGTTCTAAACAAGTTGTTGCACATGGATACAATTTGGTTCGACAATAACTTAATATATTTAGGTAATATAATAATTAGAGGCTATTCTTATATGAAAGGTGTTTTGCTCTTCAGTCTGCCCAATATTTCTTCATTCTTTCAGATATTTTCTTTCTTTCTTCATCTGAGACAACTCTTCCTGTACTCCTTTTATTGATTTTCATTTGTAGTTTGGTTTGCGGGTCTTGCAGTATTCTGGTTTTCTCTGTCTTTTTTTTAGGTCACCTACTGTAATTTGAAGTTCTTTTATATCTTCCTTAATTTCTGTGATCCATTTAATGTCGCTCTTGCTATTCCACAATTTCTGTATTTTTTTTTTACTAATTCTGTTTTCTGGAGTTCTCATCAGATGTTCAAAGAATGAGATGCGTTTCTTCCTGATTGTGCTCATGACTGGTTCTATTTTCTTATATACTGTTTCATTTGATGCTATTCTCCAATGTCCATTTATTTTATACTGTTTATTTATACATGTCCTAATTATTCTTCTTTCTATTTTTAGTATTCTGTCAATTTCTGCTGTGTTAGTTGTTTTGAAGATAGTTTCAGCTGCATACGTTATTTCTGGTTGTGTAACTGTTTTATAGTGTTTTAATTTTCATCTATAGATAGGCTTTTTTGTAGTATGTAGTTTTAGTAATGTAATTCGCATAGTTCAGTTTTTTTATTCTATTTTGCCATGATAGCTTCTCATTTAGATTGTATGTTATTATTTCGCCTAAATATTTAAATTTATCAACAATTTTGATTTCCTGTTCTCCTATTGTAATTTTGTTTGCAAGTGGTGGATCAGTTAGCATAATCTCCGTTTTTTTTCAAATGATATTGCAAGGCCTACTTTCTCTGCTATTTCTTGTAGTGATTTCACTTGTTGCCTGGCTTCTTGAACGGTGTTGGCTAGGAGAGCAAGATCATCAGCGAATCCCTAGCAGTTTAAGCTAATATCATCTTTTGCACTTCCAATTCTTATCCTCTTTGGATTGTCCTTGTACCATTCTCTCATTATGTATTCCAGTGCACAGCTGAAAAGTAATGGTGATAGGCAGTCACCTTGTCTTAAGCCTGTTTTTATGAGGAATGGTTCCGAAATTTCTCCTCTAAACTTCACTTTTGATTTGGTGTTGGTTAGAGTGAGTTGTATTATTTTAATTAGTTTTGGATGGAGTCCTAGATTTCTTAAAATTTTTAATACTGAAGGTCTGTGGAGACAGTCATATGCCTCCAACTACTACCATTCCGCGTTCAAATCTGTCAATTCTCGTCGTGCGTCCATAATCACGTCGGAAACCTTTTCATGTGAATCACCTGAGTACAAGTGACAGCTCGGCCAATGTACTGTCCTTATATACCTTCTGTACACAATACTACCGCCATTTCTATATGTGCATATCGCTATCACGTCACTTTTGTCACCTCACACATTTCTTTCAAAGGCGTTAATGATACTGACGTCACCGCCATTTATTAAGGTCCCCTGGACATTGCAAAGGTGGGACAAGGTGTGTGATCACCACGGACGGCAGTGTATGCCTTGCAATGTAGCCGACGCTGGGCACAAGAACGGCAAGGAGTTCTTCCGGTAGGGTGTTCAGTTATTTTATTAGGGCGGTTGAGAACTGCTGGCTGGTTGTTTGTGCGGATGGACGTTCTGCTATAGGTCCCCCAACGTATCCCTCACAGCCTGTCCGATGGTTTCGAGGTCAGTATGCTCACGCCATGTTATGTCTTCCCACGCTTTAACACATGGACCGCGAAAACGATCAAATAGGACAACATCAAAAAAGACAACGCTGCTGGGTGCAGTATGTGCTCCCATCTCTCATTACACCAGGGTATGCGATGAAAGCAGGAACAGTGTCGAATTTGATCGTTTTGGTGATCTAGTTCCTAAGGACGGAAATGCGTGATCGTATCGAACTGCCCAGGTGGAGAAACTCTAGAAACGTGACGATTTTTGAGAATGAGCTCCTGCTCTGCCCGTTCCCCCTACTTAAATCACACCGATGATGAACGAGATACTTTAACGAGAAGAAATTACACGTCGACATGCACAAACGACCGTACAGTATATGTCAACCGTCCTAGTGGAGGAAATGAATGCTCTGCGATAAGAACTCCTTACCAACGTTGTGGTCACCACGGCAACACGCTGCAGCACCATGCCAACACGTTGCAGAGGGTGCACTGCCGTCCGAGGTGATAAGAAATCCTGTTAAGAACCATGTCTTGTTTTTTACAATGCTCTGGGAACCATCATAAATCGCAGTGGCTTCGGCCACCGAGTAATATATGTATATATACTGTGCTTCAGTGTAATTATTGTGTCTGAATAAAACTGTAATTTATGTTCGTATCACTGCGTGCTTCTTTCAGTTGTATACTACACTACAGCAATTATTTCTGCGTATGGTCCAAGTTTCATCGATCTGTGCTGTTATTGTTGTTGTAGTCTTCAGTCCTGAGACTGGTTTGATGCAGCTCTCCATGCTACCCTATCCTGTGCAAGCTTCTTCTTCTCCCAGTATTTACTGCAACCTACATCCTTCTGAATCTGCTTAGTGTACTCATCTCTTGGTCTCCCTCTATGATTTTTACCCTCAACGCTGCCCTCCAATGCTAGATTTGTGATCTCTTGATACCTCAGAACATGCCCTACCAACCGGTCCCTTCTTCTTGTCAAGTTGTGCCACAAACTTCTCTTCTCCCCTGTTCTATTCAATACCTCCTCATTAGTTACGTGATCTACCCATCTAATCTTCAGCATTCTTCTGTAGCACCACATTTCGAAAGCTTCTATTCTCTTCTTGTCCAGACTATTTATCGTCCATGTTTCACTTCCATACATGGCTACACTCCATAAAAATACTTTCAGAAACGACTTCCTGACACGTAAATCTATACCAGATGTTAACAAATTTCTCTTCTTCAGAAACGCTTTCCTTGCCATTGCCAGTCTACATTTTATATCCTCTCTACTTCGACCATCATCAGTTATTTTGCTCCCCAAATAGCAAAACTCCTTTACTACTTTTAATGTCTCATTTCCTAATCTAATTCCCTCAGCATCACCCGACTTAATTCGACTACATTCCATTATTCTCGTTTTGCTTTTGTTGATGTTCATATTATATCCTCCTTTCAAGATACTGTCAATTCCGTTCAACTGCTCTTCCAAGTCCTTTGCTATCTCTGACAGAATTACAATGTCATCGGCGAACCTCAAAGTTTTTACTTCTTCTCCATGAATTTTAATACCTACTCCGAATTTTTCTTTTGTTTCCTTTACTGCTTGCTCAATATACAGATTGAATAACATCGGGGAGAGGCTACAACCCTGTCTCTCTCCCTCCCCAACCACTGCTTCCCTTTCATGCCCCTCGACTCTTATAACTGCCATCTGCTTTCTGTACAAATAGTAAATAGCCTTTCGCTCTCTCTATTTAACCCCTGCCACCTTTAGAATTTGAAAGAGAGTATTCCAGTCAACATTGTCAAAAGCTTTCTCTAAGTCTACAAATTCTAGAAACGTAGGTTTGCCTTTCCTTAATCTTTCTTCTAAGATAAGTCGTAAGGTCAGTACTGACTCACGTGTTCCAACATTTCTACGGAATCCAAACTGATCCTCCCCGAGGTTGGCTTCTACTAGTTTTTCCATTCGTCTGTAAGGAATTCGTGTTAGTATTTTGCAGCTGTGACTTATTAAACTGATAGTTCGGTAATTTTCACATCTGTCAACACCTGCTTTCTTTGGGATTGGAATTATTATATTCTTCTTGAAGTCTGAGGGTATTTCGCCTGTCTCATACATCTTGCTCACCAGATGGTAGTGGTTTGTCATGACTGCCTCTCCCAAGACCGTCAGTAGTTCCAATGGAATGTTGTCTACTCCCGGGGCCTTGTTTCGACTCAGGTCTTTCAGTTCTCTGTCAAACTCTTCACGCAGTATCGTACCTCCCATTTCATCTTCATCTACATCCTCTTCCATTTCCATAATATTGTCCTCAAATACATCGCCCTTGTATAGACCCTCTATATACTCCTTCCACCGAGCGAGGTGGCGCAGTGGTTAGACACTGGACTCGCATTGGGAAGGACGACGGTTCAATCCCGCGTCCGGGCATCCTGATTTAGGTTTTCCGTGATTTCCCTAAATCAATCCAGGCAACCGGGATGGTTCCTCTGAGAGGGCACGGCCGACTTCCTTCCCCATCCTTCCCTAATCCGATGAGACCGATGACCACGCTGTCTGGTCTCCTTCCCCAAACCAACCAACCAACCCACCAACCTTTCTGCTTTCCCTTCTTTGCTTTGAACTGGGTTTCCATCTGAGCTCTTGATGTTCGTACAAGTAGTTCTCTTTTCTCCAAAAGTCTCTTTAATTTTCCTGTAGGCAGTATCTATCTTACCCCTAGTGAGAGAAGCCTCTACATCCTTACATCTGTGCTACTCAGCAGTAAAACATCAGGCGAAAGTTACTTCAGTCTTTAAGTTTGCACATCAGTGTACTTACGCTACCTCGCCATTTGCCTGCAGTGCCACCAAGCTGCATTCTGGCGGTGATCGGTGCTCTTATGTTGATACGAATTTTTTCTTTCTTTTCCTGTTAGGAATCACCTCATTTAGTTTGTCCTCTTAGTTAATATTCACGCTGTATGTCTTTTATGTTGTTTGCTTCTGACACGATGAATGAACGAACGACTAAATAAATAATCTGGGAGTTGCCGAAGTGGAATTTGAAAGAATCGTGCTGGAATAACGAAAAAGAGTTAGAATGAGTAGTCGACTTAAGAGACATTAACTGCAAATGTCGCAGTGACTAATTTCAATTGGGGATAGGGTTGCGGAAGAAATCACGTGAACATCCGGGTGATGGTCTAAGGGAATTCTTTGATTTGTTTGTAGTATGGAACTTACCAGCGACTAGTAGATGTTGTCAGGAATATGGCAGGGAATGGTTGGGTGCTATAATACCTCGTAGATTTGCAGAAGGCTTTCGACTCCGTTCCTCATAAGCGTCTTCTAATCAAACTGCGTGCCTACGGAATATCGCCTCAGTTGTGCGACTGGATTTGTGATTTCCTGTCAGAAAGGTCACAGTTCGTAGTAATAGACGGAAAGTCATTCACCAAAATAGAAGTAATATACGGTGTTCCCCAAGGAAGTGTTGTAGACCCTCTGTTGTTCCTGAACTATATTAACGATATAGGAGACAGTCTTAGTAGCCGTCTTAGACTGTTTGCAGATGATGTTGTCATTTACCATCTTGTAAAGTTATCAGATGACCAAAACGAATTGCAAAATGATTTCGATAAGATATCTGTATGGTGCGAAAAGTGGCAATAGACCCTGAATAAGGAAAAGTGTGAATAACATGAGTACTAAAAGAAATCCGCTAAATTTCGATTACGCGATAAGTCACACAAATCTGAAGGCTGTAAATTCAACTAAATACTTAGGTATTACAATTAGAAATAAACTAAGTTGGAACGATCACATTGATATGTTGTGGGTAGAACAAACCAAAGGTTCAGAATCATTGGCAGAACACTTAGAAGGTGCAACAGATCTACTAAAGAGACTGCTTACACCACGCTTGTCCGCCCTATTCTGGAGTACTGCTGTGCGATGTGGGATCCGCATCAGGTGCGGCTGACGGATGACATCGAAAAAGTACAAAGAAGGGCAGCTCGTTTTGTATCATCGCGAAATAGAGGAGATAGTGCCACAGACATGATATGTGATTTGGAATGGCAATCATTAAAATAAAGTCGTTTTTCGTTGCGGCTGGATCTTCTCATGAAATTTCAATTATCAGGTTTCTCCTCCGAGTCTGCAATTCTCTGATTTCTGTAACGTTCTGTTGTCACTCACCTACATAGGGAGAAATGATCATCACTATAAAATAAGAGAAATCAGGGCTCGCACGGAAATATTTAAGTGCTCGGTTTTCTCGCGCGCCTTTCAAGAGTGGAACGGTAGAGACAGCTTGAAGGTGGTTCATTGAATCCTCTGCTAGGCAGTTTATTGTGAATAGCAGAGAAATCATGTAAATGTAGAGGTAGATGTTCTCCTAAATTGAATATTAAAGGTTGATGGTATTCGATTACTAGCAAGAAGAGAAAGCGGAACTGACTTAATGACGGGAGCTGAGGCGTAAATCGGCGTAATCAGTGATTGCTAGCTCGTCGCTAACTGGGTGAGGTATGACCTTGAGAATAAATATCAGTAATACGATGCCAGGGCTTGCTTTCCATTGCAAAACTTTTTTAAAAGTTAACGTGAATTTGGAGAAAATTCAGGTTCTTTTATTGACCAAGAGATATACATTCAAGGTTGCAGCAATGCCAACCGATCGGTAGCATAATCATAGTAGTAGCATCCAATTTAACTCGACACTCATCGTTAAAAGAAGCTGCAAAAACATTTAATAATCAGGCGAGAGAAAGAACAACGATAATATTAATTAGAACCATTGAAAACAAATGATATTATATAATTAATACAAACAAAACTACTAGGTAATCTAATGCTAAAAGTTCGGACAGAGAAGGCCAAGAAAAATGTGAAGAGGAAAACTGACCAAGAATCAGAAGCTACTTTTTGAAAAGAAATGAGAATGTAATTCTGATCATAGACTCTACACTTTCTACGAGGGCCGTTCAATAAGTAATGCAGCACTTTTTTTCTGAAAACAGCTTGGTTTTATTGAGGTTTTCAATATACCATATTATTCCCCACTCTTTTGCCTGCAAAACCCATTTTTTCAACATAATCTCCATTCAATGCGACTGCCTTACGCTACCTTCATGGGAGGATCTATATCTCGTGTAGTATCATTCCACTGGTCGACATCGATGCCAACGTATTGTTCTATCAATAATCTCTACTTCATCCGCGTACTGAGCCAAACAGATGGAAGTCGGAAGGTGCGAGATCCAGGATGGATGAGGAATAACAGTCCTACAAAGTTTTGTGAGCTTCTCTCGAGTGAGGAGACATGTGAGGCATTGCGTTGTCATGGAAAACGAGAAGTTCGTTAACATTTTTGTGGTTGTGAAGTCGGTTCTTCAATTCCCTGAGGGACGGCCGGCAAGTGCGTGATCGGGCAGATTTCTGCGACCTTGTTTCGATGATGACAGACGCCTCTCCCAACGAATCACCGTGTTTTTGCTCATTCTAGGTCTCTGTAGACATTCTCCAAGCGCCTACGAATATTTCGGATGTTCCGCTTTTCGGCCAAAAGAAGATGAGTGCAAACTCTCTGCTTCGAACGCATTTCGGTTACAGATGTCACTTTGAAGGGTGCGCATAGCGTCGCAACCTGTCGAAACTTTCCACAAGATACAGGGTGTTTCAAAAATGACCGGTATATTTGAAACGGCAATAACAACTAAACGAGCAGCGATAGAAATACACCGTTTGTTGCAATATGCTTGGGACAACAGTACATTTTCAGGCAGACAAACTTTCGAAATTACAGTAGTTACAATTTTCAACAACAGATGGCGCTGCGGTCTGGGAAACTCTATAGTACGATATTTTCCACATATCCACCATGCGTAGCAATAATATGCCGTAGTCTCTGAATGAAATTACCCGAAACCTTTGACAACGTGTCTGGCGGAATGGCTTCACATGCAGATGAGATGTACTGCTTCAGCTGTTCAATTGTTTCTGGATTCTGGCGGTACACCTGGTCTTTCAAGTGTCCCCACAGAAAGAAGTCACAGGGGTTCATGTCTGGCGAATAGGGAGGCCAATCCTCGCCGCCTCCTGTATGTTTCGGATAGCCCAAAGCAATCACACGATCATCGAAATATTCACTCAGGAAATTAAAGACGTCGGCCGTGCGATGTGGCCGGGCACCATCTTGCGTAAACCACGAGGTGTTCGCAGTGTCGTCTAAGGCAGTTTTTACCGCCACAAATTCACGAAGAATGTCCAGATAGCATGATCCAGTAATCGTTTCGGATCTGAAAAATGGGCCAATGATTCCTTTGGAAGAAATGGCGGCCCAGACCAGTACTTTTTGAGGATGCAGGGACGATGGGACTGCAACATGGGGCTTTTCGGTTCCCCATATGCGCCAGTTCTGTTTATTGACGAAGCCGTCCAGGTAAAAATAAGCTTCGTCAGTAAACCAAATGCTGCCCACATGCATATCGCCGTCATCAATCCTGTGCACTATATCGTTAGCGAATGTCTCTCGTGCAGCAATGGTAGCGGCGCTGAGGGGTTGCCGCGTTTGAATTTTGTACGGATAGAGGTGTAAACTCTGGCGCATGAGACGATACGTGGACGTTGGCGTCATTTGGACCGCAGCTGCAACACGGCGAACGGAAACCCGAGGCCGCTGTTGGATCACCTGCTGCACTAGCTGCGCGTTGCCCTCTGTGGTTGCCGTATGCGGTCGCCCTACCTTTCCAGCACGTTCATCCGTCACGTTCCCAGTCCGTTGAAATTTTTCAAACAGATCCTTTATTGTACCGCTTTTCGGTCCTTTCGTTACATTAAACCTCCGTTGAAAACTTCGTCTTGTTGCAACAACACTGTGTTCTAGGCGGTGGACATCCAACACCAGAAAAATCCTCTGTTCTAAGGAATAAACCATGTTGTCTACAGCACACTTGCACGTTGTGAACAGCACACGCTTACAGCAGAAAGATGACGTACAGAATGGCGCACCCAGAGACTGCGTTGTCTTCTATATCTTTCACATCACTTGCAGCGCCACCTGTTGCTGAAAATTGTAACTACTGTAATTTCGAAAGTTTGTCCGCCTGAAAATGTACTGTTGTCCCAAGCATATTGCAACAAACGGTGTATTTCTATCGCTGCTGGTTTAGTTTTTATTGCCGTTTCAAATATACTGGTCATTTTTGAAACACCCTGTATTTCCCGTTTATTCAGTTGAAACTACCGGAGAAAAAAATGTATTTCATTACTTACTGAGTGCCCCTCGTTCAAATATTCATAACATTATCAGAATTCTTATTAGCTTTATATGGTTTTGCTTTTATATATTGTTTCGTTATAGCGAGCAAACCTTCGGAAGAACTCTCGCAGAGAACGCTGTGGACAGTGACGGCTGATGCTCCTCTAGTGTGCAGGTGGCAACAGACCAGCGCAGCCGAGATGCTGACGCGATGCTGGCGCCGCGGCGACAATCACGTCGCGGCCTTCCCAGGCCGTGCACGTGTCGTGCCCAGGGGTCACGTGCGCGCTCCGGTCCAGTTTACGTCCTGATCGTTCGCGCCCCAACTCCCACGCTCTGCCTTTTCTCACTACACGCCGCTCTATTCTCAATTCAGCTCACAGGAAGGTACGCGAGCGCACTGCTGAAAACGAACGGCAGCGTCTTCAGCTCACTTCATAGCCCGTAATATGCTTCTGGCTCAGGAAGACTGAAGAAGAATTTCGAGTCTGTATGGTACCTGTTAAATTGCATGTGACCTCGCTTGTAACAGTGTACATTAAAGTTCCATTTAAAATTGTCCTGATTAAATATGCGCTCTTTAGAAGTGAATAAATCCCAAATGAAATGATTTTGTTACGCGATCTGACTGTCCTGAGACGTAACTCATCACAGACACGCATACAGAACGGATATTCTCTTGGCGCCTGAAATGACCTACTATTGATTACGGTGATGGAAAGTGGAAATGAGCTTTTGGTGTCATTGGCCGGGAGGTCCCTTACGGGGCAGGTCCGGCCGCTTTGGTGCAGGTCTTATTACATTCGACGCCACAATGGGCGATCTGCTCGCTGGATGGGGATGAAATGATGATGAAGACAACACAACAGCCAGTCGCTGAGCGGAGAAAATCCCCGACCCAGCCGGGAATCGAAACCGGGCCCGTAGGATGACAATCCGTCACTCTGACCACTCAGCTATCGGGGCGAACATTATGGTGATAAGTAATGTAAACTTGTTATAGAGCGCAATAAACGAGACTACGAACAAGCTGCTGCCCAAAAGCTCTCGACGCAAACTCATATTCCCGCTATTCGAACGATAATTCACTTATGCTAAGAAGTGCTTGATATTTTAATCGATTTCTTGGAAAAGAAGTAGTTCCAATAAACGGTGGATCGAATTAAAACACGATAATGGTTCTATAATTACCGTTGCATAAAGGGTCAGTGCAAGCTTCGTGCCTGTTCAGTGTTGCAAAAGTAGTTTAACAAATTTTAATTAAATTTATGAAAGAAACGAAATAGCAAAGACACGAAATTTTCTTTTAACTTCAGTGTTATTATTTGATCCTAAAAAGCACAAGCATTCTACGCAGACCAACCACATTAATGTTACGTCATCTACGTTGTGCTCTCAGCGCAAAGACATCTACATCTATAAACCGCGATCCACCTTACGGTGTGTGGCGGAGGGTACTTATTGTACCACTATCTGATCCCCCCTTCCCTGTTCCATTCACGAATTGTGCGTGGAAAGAACGACTGCTTGTAAGTCTCCGTATTTGCTCTAATTTCTCGGATCTTTTCGTTGTGATCATTACGCGAGATATATGTGGGCGGTAGTAATATGTTGCCCATCTCTTCCCGGAATGTGCTCTCTCGTAATTTCGATAATAAACCTCTCCGTATTGCGTATCGCCTTTCTTGAAGTGTCCGCCACTGGAGCTTGTTCAGCATCTCCGTAACGCTCTCGCGCTGACTAAATGTCCCCATGACGAATCGCGCTGCTTTTCGCTGGATCATGTCTATCTCCTCTATTAATCCAACCTGGTAGGGGTCCCATACTGATGAGCAATACTCAAGAATCGGACGAACAAGCGTTTTGTAAGCTACTTCTTTCGTCGATGAGTCACATTTTCTTAGAATTCTTCCTATGAATCTCAACCTGGCGCCTGCTTTTCCCACTATTTGTTTTATGTGATCATTCCACTTCAGATCGCTCCGGATAGTAACTCCTAAGTATTTTACGGTCGTTACCGCTTCCAATGATTTACCACCTATGGCATAATCGTACTGGAATGGATTTCTGCCCCTATGTATGCGCATTATATTACATTTATCTACGTTTAGGGAAAGCTGCCAGCTGTCGCACCATGCATTAATCCTCTGCAGGTCCTCCTGGAGTACGTACGAGTCTTCTGATGTTGCTACTTTCTTGTAGACAACCGTGTCATCTGCAAATAGCCTCACGGAGCTACCGATGTTGTCAACTAAGTCATTTATGTATATTGTAAACAATAAAGGTCCTATCACGCTTCCCTGCGGTACTCCCGAAATTACCTCTACATCTGCAGATTTTGAACCGTTAAGAATGACATGTTGTGTTCTTTCTTCTAGGAAATCCTGAATCCAATCACAAACCTGGTCCGATATTCCGTAAGCTCGTATTTTTTTCACTAAACGTAAGTGCGGAACCGTATCAATGTAGATTAAGAAAAAAAACTTATGATGAATGAGAGATCGGCTTGCTAAACCCGATTAAGAATAAAAAATAACACGTAAACAAAACGGGAAATTCACCACACTGATCGTAGCCGTGGCTGTCTCTACTATTCACATAACATAGCCTAAGCAACCACACTGTTCCAGTATAGCTCGGCAGGTTGTAAAGGAAGGAAACACAATACCTTGCAGTGCAGAATGAACACATACTTCGTCAATACAAGCCCACTGCCTTCATGCATGGCTCCCTCTATCTCAGTATATGTAAATCAATCATGATCCTTACCACACCATATCACGCATGAGCAAAACACACCCTCACCCCAGTGCAGCCCAAACGGAACAGACTGAAGCATACCGTCTCATTTTGCTGCTAAACCAACAAGACATGTGAGCCGACCGCGCTCTCGCTAGGAGCTACAAGTGCTTCAAAGACCACTGGCAGATACGCTGTGTACCCTAAGGCAGCCATGGAAATGCGGAAATCGATCAATGCTCACGAGACGAAGCTGTGTAAGCCACCTTGCTCGTCTTACGATTCTTATCCATATACATACTCATCAATACCTCACAATGAAGGTGTTCCGAAAAGACCTATAGTGTCTTCAGTTTGAGCACCTTGCCTTGAATTAGGAAAATAGCTGATTCACTAATTGAAACAAAAACTATATTTCGCCTGTAATTTGGAATACCTAATTCACTTGCATGAGAGTTATCTATGTACATACTCTTCAATACCTCACAATGAAGGTATTCCAAAAGACCTATAGTGTCTTCAGTTTCAGTACATTGCCTTAAATTAGGAAAATAACAGATTCACTAATTGAAACAAAAACAAAATTTCGCGTGTAATTTGGAATACTAATTCACTTGCATGAGTGCTAAAACTAAAAGGTGTATCCATTCCACGTAGTGTAAAACTAGTCTCTTTTGATGTTAGCAGCCTGCTTCTAATATTCCTGCTGCAGAGGCAATGGAAATTTTAATAAAATGGTTTTTATAGAAACAGAAAAGATCCAGTGCAGATAGAAGATATAAGGATGGCAAACTGAAACATGCTTAAAGCAAAATTATTTCCAATTTCAGCAGGCTCTGTACATTCTGTCAGAAGGGTTAACAATGTGGTACCCACCAAGCCACTTATTAGCTGAAATGTTTACGAAAAATTTTGAGCAAACATTTTTAGATAAAGAGACTCTAAGTACTAAAATACAATACTGAAATAAGTATGTGGATAATGTACTATGTCTGTGGACAGTTAAATCAATTTTTTCAATATTTGATCCAAACCACAGTAAAATCAAGTTTATAATGGAATTGGGAGAAGACTATCAACTTTGTAGACCTCACCATTGACATCAATAAGCAACAGCATTTACTTAAAATGTATAGGAAAGTAACCTCAAAAGACACACTAATACTAGGCAGTTCCCACCATATCATAACGCATAAACATGCAGCCTTAAAGAAATGGTCTACAGCATTGATTATCGTCCTACACTAATCCACAACATACTCACAAAAAAAGAACGACAGAGGATAATAGGACTCCTTCATCCACCTCAGAGAACACAAAACCACACTGATAATAAAAGGGCCCCCATGGCACATGTGGGTAGGACTTCTAAGGTTCTTGCTAGGAAACTAAAATCCAGGAAATATACACCATCTTTTTACACTAGGAATAGCGTTGCCTACCTTGCGTTCAACGGTAAAGATAAAGATTCCACCTTTAGAACAGAGTGAAATATATACAATTTTCTGCAATATGCGTGGCAAATTATATGTCGGCCAATTAGGTAGGGCTCTAACTATTAAACCGACTTATCATGAAAGGAGTTGGAGACTGAAAAAGAAAGATTGCATCTTTGTTCTGAATGAGTGTCATTCATATGACGTGAAATTTGATGTTCTCCATGAAACAGTTAAGGGCAGAAAACTAACTTGAAATTCTGGCCATTAACAAACATCAATCAATCAGACTAAGAGCAGCCGACCAGTTGCAAAGGATAAAGTAATCTTTACCTAGGTTTCAATAGATGTAAATCTATCTTCTTCAGAAGACGGCAATATTATAACAACATGAAGTGATATGTCCTTATCGTTTAGGCGAACATCTGCATAGTTACATTAATCATATAATGTAATATGATTAATGTAACTATGCAGATGTTTGCCTAAACGATAAGGACATATCACTTCATGTTGTTATAATATTGCCGTCTTCTGAAGAAGATAGATTTATATCTATTGAAACCTAGGTAAAGATTACTTTATCCTTTGCAACTGGTCGGCTGCTCTTAGTCTGATTTACGTGGAACCGTTGCTGTAGTGCAGCTATGTTTAAAGTACTGAAACATCAATCAAAGAATCTTGCCCTGGTCATTAATGATCAAACACAATTCCATTACTCAGCCTTATTAAAGTCAGTTATAATTTCTTTCACCTTTAGACAGTAAGCTTGCTATAACTGTTCCACACGAACATCCCACAAACTTCTTTCTGCCACTCCCACCCTCCTTTTTCGGTCTGTTCGTCACATTCAGCAGTTTGTCCAGGTTACATAGCAGCCGGTGCAGTTACTCACTTGGAGAAGATCTTTGGGTTATACATTCATATAGTTTTAATATTTGAATATACTGTAATATAAGATTTATTCTTCAGCCTCCCTTTGTGTATTATATTGCGCTTGTGTTTTGTATCAATGTAGTCAAAAGTGTCACATATTTTTGTACAGCAATCTTTGTGCATCTATGAATTCTCGCTGAAATTGAGTGGACTATTTGTTTAGTGTTAAGTGATCTAACGATGGCCTAAGAAGTCGAAATCCGGTTCATAACTATTATTATGGCACATTAGTATTTTGTATTCATACTATTAACACTATGAAATGCATGGCAGAATGTACTTACAAGGGAACCTCCCCATCGCACCCCCCTCAGATTTAGTTATAAGTTGGCACTGTGGATAGGCCTTGAAAAACTGAACACAGATCAATTGAGAAAACAGGAAGAAGTTGTGTGGAACCGTGAAAAAATAAGCAAAATATACAAACTGAGTAGTTCAAAGCAAGATAAGCAACATTAAGGACGATGGGAACGCAGGAGCGCCGTGGTCTCGTGGTAACGTGAGCAGCTGCGGAACGAAAGGTCCTTGGTTCAAATTTTCCATCGAGTGAAAAGATTAATTTTTTATTTTCAGTTTATGTAACAAACTCTTATGTTTTCATCACTTTTTTGGGAGTGATTATCACATCCACAAGAAAACCTAAATCGGGCAAGGTAGAAGAATCTTTTTACCCATTCGCCAAGTGTACAAGTTAGGTGGGTCGACAACATATTCCTGTCATATAGAATATATCAGATGTGTTTTCCTGTGGAGGAATCGGTTGGCCTATGACCTTGCGATCAAATGTTTTCTGTTCCCATTGGAGAGGCACGTCCTTTCGTCTACTAATCGCACGGTTTTGCGATGCGGTCGGAAAACACAGAAACTAAACTTATTACAGTGAACAGAGATGTCAATGAACGAACGGACAGATAATAACAATGCAAAAATAAAATTTTCGGTCGAAGGAATACTTGAGCGAAGGACCTCTCGTTCAGCAGCCGCTCACGCTACCACGGGACCACGGCGCTCCTAAATTCACATACTCCATTATGTTGCTTATGTGGCCCATTGACTACTCAGTTTGTATATTTTGCTTATTTTTTCATAGTTCCACACAACTTCTTCCTGTTTTCTCAATTGATCTGTGTTCAGTTTATCAAGGCCTATCCACTGTGCCAACTTATAACTAAATCTGAGGGGGGTGCGATGGGGAGGTTCCCTTGTTAGAATTGTACCAAGCGTTAAGCTGTCGGCACATGGGACGAGGCAGTTAATGCTAACGTACACGGAGACGGGATGTCGAACGAGACGAAAGACAGAGCAGTCGATGAGCAGTCGACACACGGGACGAGCTGGCTAACGTGATTTTGTGCTCTCTGTGCCTTCCAGAGGCTGTATTTGGCTCACAAACAATGCAATTTGTCCCCGAAAATGGAAGCGCTTAAAATTACTAGGTTAGCTACGTTAAAACGCACGTTTTCTTCCTTGTTTATATGCTACTCGTATTTTTCTGTCCTGATTGACTCGGACATTTGTCTCTCCTTTTTACCTCATTAGATGTACACAGATACCGAAGTTTTTAATATTCAAGTTTATAACTTGAATATTAAAAACTTCGGTATCTGTGTACATCTAATGAGGTAAAAAGGAGAGACAAATGTCCGAGTCAATCAGGACATCGGCTTATGAAGCTGACCAAATAGAACAAAATAACTTCTGGCAGAAAACGCACTTATATTTACGTAACATTAAGTGTTACAGAAATTACTTCTATTAACTGCTAAAGAAAGTCCTTCAACCTTTTGGAAAAGATGAAGACGAAGAAAACAAAATTTAGATACATCAGGACAAGAACCCTTTACCAACCTAATCTCTGCACTGTGATATGGTGCCTCTACTCTCTACGCTTCTTTTTTGCCCACTTTTATCATCACTGTTCTCATCATTTGGTACGGGCGAACTTCATATGACACCCTTTCAAGTCCGTCATTGAATACTTCCTCAGTTTCTTTTATTTCAGAGGGCAGCCATCCGTTTAACCGAACACGCTGAGCTACTGGGCCGGTAAACCACTAGGCTGTAGCATCGTTGTAAGAGGCTTTGTATTTCATCTTATAGTCTTCTATAGGGTTTAATCACCGATACGTTATTAGTTTTAAATATTTTCAACATTTCGCGGCCCTGTTAGCAACTGTATAAATATTAATATTAATTTTAATAACCAACAGCCTCAGCTGCACCGTTTACCTAGAATTTACCTAGGTTTCATTCGGGATAACCCAACTTAAGTTCCAGTACAGCACTCGTGGCTGCCGCATCGCGGTTGCGAAGTGAGCCCGAGGTAGTTTCAGATACGTTTTTACAGTCTGACGGTAATTTATGGATTTATAGTTTTAGATTGACGATGTCCACTATGGACAAACGGTAGTTACTTTTATTCTGAAGAAGGTTGAGTTATCCCGACTGAAACCTAGGTAAATTGTAGGTAAACGGTGCAACCGAGGCTGTTGGTAATTAAAATTAAAATTAACGTTATTAGTTTACATGTAATTATAACATATCATATCAAGAGCGACACGTTATTCGTGAACCTTTTAATGTGCCGTTGCCTTAAAACGGCTTACTCTGACAACACGGGAGTCATAATGCTATGATAACTAAATAATAAAGTTCTTTAACAACCAATATGACGTTTCCCGTAGTTTTATCACAGCAAATCATATCAATAATGATTCAAGAATGTCAAATGTGTGCGAATTCCTAAGGGACCAAACTGCATAGGTAATTAGTCCCTAGGCTTACACACTACTTAAACTAACTTATGCTAAGAACAACACACACATGCATGCCCGAGAGAGAACTCGAACCTCCGGTGGGAGTGGCCGCGCAGTCCGTGACAGGACGCCTCAAACCCCGTGGCTACTCCGCGCGTCATTAATGATTCGTTCTCGAAACATTCATCTGCTGTTGCTTAGAAACAGCATATTTTCATGGGATGTAAGTTATAAAATAAAACCAACCGAATATTGGCTTCTTCTGAACAACACAAATACAATATTACCTCTTGCTTTCTGCGAGCCTCGGGCTTTCTGCTTGTGACGTAGGGAGTGTCCTTGTTTCGAATTGGTTCTACTTTACATGACACGTCACCGAAATATCGCGGAACTTATTTTATGTTTCACGTGACGAAATGGCTCCTCAACATGAAATGGCAGTAAATTGCGTCACAAAACTCACGTCAGAGTTAGCTAACTCGTCTCGTTTGCCGACGGCCTTAGTGTTTCTTCGTACTCGAACTGCCAGTAAAGTGCAGAGGGGTATAACGACTTAAATGCCTCTTTGTGGGCTGCAATTAATCTGCCTGCGAAAGGATGGTGAATGTCACGACTGAACAAAAGTACAATAGAAAATATGTGCCTCTTGATTTTCTGAACCGCTTTCCACTGTTCAGCCGCTTTATTATGTTGTTGTTGTTGTTGTGGTCTTCAGTCCTGAGACTGGTTTGATGCAGCTCTCCATGCTACTCTATCCTGTGCAAGCTTTTTCATCTCCCAGTACCTACTGCAACCTACATCCTTCTGAATCTGCTTAGTGTATTCATCTCTTGGTCTCCCTATACGATTTTTACCCTCCACGCTGCCCTCCAATACTAAATTGGTGATCCCTTGATGCCTCAGAACATGTCCTACCAACCGATCCCTTCTTCTGGTCAAGTTGTGCCACAAACTTCTCTTCTCCCCAATGCTATTCAATACTTCCTAATTAGTTACGCGATCTACCCATTTAATCTTCAGCATTCTTCTGTAGCACCACATTTCGAAAGCTTCTATTCTCTTCTTGTCCAAACTATTTATCGTCCATGTTTCACTTCCATACATGGCTACACTCCATACGAATACTTTCAGAAATGACTTCCTGACACTGAAATCAATACTGGATGTTAACAAATTTCTCTTCTTCAGAAACGCTTTCCTTGCCATTGCCAGCCTACATTTTATATCCTCTCTACTTCGACCATCATCAGTTATTTTGCTCCCCAAATAGCAAAACTCCTTTACTACTTTAAGTGTCTCATTTCCTAATCTAATTCCCTCAGCATCACCCGACTTAATTAGACTACATTCCACTATCCTTGTTTTGCTTTTGTTGATGTTCATCTTATATCCTCCTTTCAAGACACTGTCCATTCCTTTCAACTGCTCTTCCAAGTCCTTTGCTGTCTCTGACAGAATTACAATGTCATCGGCGAACCTCAAAGTTTTTAATTCTTCTCCATGGATTTTAATACCTACTCCGAATTTTTCTTTTGTTTCCTTTACTGCTTGCTCAATATACGGATTGAATAGGATCGGGGAGAGGCTACAACCCTGTCTCTCTCCCTTCCCAACCACTGCTTCCCTTTCATGCCCCTCGACTCTTATAACTGACATCTGGTTTCTGTACAAATTGTAAAGAGCCTTTCGCTCTCTGTATTTAACCCCTGCCACCTTTAGAATTTGAAAGAGAGTATTCCAGTCAACATTGTCAAAAGCTTTCTCTAAGTCTACAAATGCTAGAAACATAGGTTTGCCTTTCCTTAATCTTTCTTATTATAGCTGTCGAATAATGGATTTTCGAATACGATACCCAAGACAAAATATGAAGGGAGTGGCACACAGCAAACTTTCGCCCTCTCCAGAATGCGAGAATCAACAACTCATGAATCAAACCAACGTTTATTTGCCTTCTTGAACTTCCGAGGACCGTTCATATAGATTTTTTGCCCTGATTAGAAACTGTCGATAAAACTTTTTATCGGGAACTTTACGGACGCAGGAAAAGCGGAAAGGTGGGATGTGTGTGTCAGGCATTGCACACTCTTGTTTGCTGCACCACGACAACGCTCCGTCACAGGTCAGTCTCTATCAGCGCACTTTTTGTTGACGAAAAATAACATTTCTGTCGTTCCACACATCTCTCTCCCTATGGTTTAATTCCTCCTGTTCAAAAAATACTCGAAAGGGCGGCACTTTCGTAGTTTTGATAATATCCAAAAGAGCGTAACCTACAAGTTGCAAGTATTCCATCTGAAGTACTCCAGGACCGCTACAAACATTGGGAATGAATACATCATTCGCTTTGAAACTGCTAAAGGCATTTAAAGAGTGTCCCATAACGAATGCAGCTTTCAAATGTTCACCATGTCCGTCCCACTACGTTGACAGCAGTGAACATTGCATGATTTTCATCTGTGTCCCTTGTGCTTAGTGATGAAGTGCTTTACGACGGAACAGAGCGTCGTCATAGAGGAAAAAAAGTTACAAATATGGTGAGTGTTGTGCGGAGGCGGTCCCCAAACACTGTAAAATGTTTGGCCAGTGCAACTCATCGAATAAGCCTACTGCGATGAGACCCATGTCACCGAAGCTAAGCTCTGTCCTGCTTGGCTACTACTTGGATGGGTCACCGTCCCGGTCTGCCGAGCGCTGTTGGCAAGCGGGGTGCACTCAGCTCTTGTGTGGCCAATTGAGGAGCTACTTGACTGAGAAGTAGCGGCTCCGGTCTCGGGAACTGACATACGGCCGGGAGAGCGGTGTGCTGACCACATGCCCCTCCGAATCAGCATCTGGTGACTCCTAAGGGCTGTGGATGATACGGCGGCCGGTCAATACCCTTGGTCTTAAAGGCCTGTTCGGACGGTGTTTGATGAGACTGACTGCTGAACCTGAAAAAAAAAAGATTCGGTTGTGGACATTAAACCCTCGAGGCGTGCACGTGTTAGCCATTTTGCAAAACACATCGTTATTGCGAATGATATTGTTGCGGTTGAGTCCTGTGAAATGTATTCGTCGACGTTCACAACGGTGGATATTTCCAGAAGCAGAGAGTAACGAGTTCTGAAAGAATATCAGCACATTTGGGCCAGTGGTTGTTTATAAAACAAACAGCGGACAACAATTTCATCAAGAAAATAAAGTTCATTGAAGAGGCGCCCTTTCTGTTGACTGCCTTGTGAACAAGCAGATTTGCAGGTTTTGAGGCACAGAAAACTCTCGAATAATTATCGAGGAGCCATTACATTGACAGTGTGCTACTCTGTGGTGTGGGTGCGGGCTGAGGGCGTAACTGGGCCGTTCTTCTTCTTAGGTGACACCGGAAACACATTAACAGTGACGGCGAATGCTACTGCGATATATTTTGTGAGTACCTGTACTCTGAACTGGATCATGTGAATGAGGAACAGGTTTAGTTTCAACAACATGGCTCACCCTGTAACACACCGGTTGCAAAAATGGACTTGATGAGAGAGAGGTTCCCAGTCAGCTCTTGTAGTTTGACACTGACTTTTTAGTGTCCGGGTATTTTAAATCACTTGTGTACGCCAACAAACCACGATCAGTTCCAGAGCTCAACACCGAGATTCAGCGTCTAACTTCAGAGCTGTAAGTGCAAGTATGCAGAAGAGTTGTTGGAAAAAAAGTGAAATGTCGTGTGGCTAGGGCCTCCCACCGGGTAGACCGGTCACATGGTGCAAGTCTTTTTAGTTGGCTTGCATATCGATGAGGATGAGATGACGTTGAAGACAATACAACACCCAGTCCCTGAGCGGAGAAAATCCCCTATCGAGCCGGCAATCGAACCCGGGGCCCTTTGCATGGCAATCTGCCACGCTATCGATGCGGACGATTCTGGAAAATTTCAACGAAAGAACGAGAGAGTGTAGGGAACTTGAATAATAGCATACTTCATGCATGATCACAGGTAAATTTCTTAATTCATCAATGGATTTCTATGTTATTATGCACTCAAAAGTTCCTTTCTTCTTCGTGGATATGGTTAGATTACATTGCTTTGCCATTATGTTAAAGACTATATAGCTTGGTCAAGGATGTCTCCGTATCCGCGAGTCAAGCCCGGTCATCTGCAAAAAGTATTGAGTTAAAAAACTGTACACCTCGGTGTAAGGAATCTTCCAGTTTCTTTTGCCATATATTGACAATGTCACTTATATATTTGTTAAATAGTTTGGCCGATAAAGGAGACTTTTGTCTGCCTCCTTGTGTGGTTATTCTCGCTCCTGTATTAATGGTTCAGCTGATGTGCATCTTGATACTGTTATCAGCATACAAACTCTGAACTGGCCGTATTAAACGCTGAGAAGTACCATGTATCTTAGAGCAAAAATCATAGTAGAGAATAAAATACTGAAACAATCCAATACATTCAGCTACCTCGGCTGTAATATCTCTAATGCTTGCGACAATGACCGAGCGAGGTGGCGCAGTGGCTAGCACACTGGACTCGCACTCGGAAGGGCGACGGTTCAATCCCGCGTCCGGCCATCCTGATTTAGGTTTCCCGTGATTTCCCTAAATCGCTCCAGGCAAATGCCGGGAAGGTTCCTTTGAAAGGGCACGGCCGACTTCCATCTCCGTCCTTCCCTAATCCGATGAGACCGATGACCTCGCTGTCTGGTCTCCTCCCCCAAAAAACCCAACCACAACCCCCTTTGCGACAATGATCTTGAAGAGGAACTACACTGTCCAGTCAACGTGACCACCTATCAGAGGGCTGGATAACCATCTGCTGTAGCGTGGAGCGCTGCGAGACGTGCAAGAAGAGAGTCATTAAGTTTCTGGAAGGTGCCGACAGGGATGTGGAGTTATGCCGCAAAGGCTCAAAATCATGAAAAGTTCAATTTTTACTTTTTTGCGTTTTCTGAATCTGCAGACTATTACCTTATAATAGATACATAATTTATTCAATTCCGAAGACTACAACTATTTTTAAATTTTTTTTGAAATGTGTTCTACATGGGCGTGACCCACTGTGGCGCTGTTAAACTGCTGTCAAATGGTGTTATTATTAACGTCCGTGTTCATCAGGTACATTTTAGTCTGCCTCATGCAATAATGGAGGTGATAAAACCTATTTTCAGAGACTTAGCAGCACCTGAACTGTTGAAAAAGTGTATTCACGGAAAAACTCAAAACCCCAATGAAAGTGTAAATAGTGTTATATGGTCGAGATTCCCCAAGACTGTATTTGTTGGAATAGAAACACTTCACTTTGGTGTGTATGATGCTGTTGCGACTTTCAATGATGGCAGCATTGTAAGGTGCAAGGTATTTAGAAATATGGGAATGAAGATAGGTTCTAACATGGTACGAGCGATGCTTGCTTTAGACAAGGAACGCCTTCGGGCTGCAGACAGGGCTGTAAAGAGTCTAGAAATACAAGCAAGAGTAAACAGGAGGAGGAACAAGAGGAAGCTGGAGGAGGAGTTTGCAGAGGATGAAGATAATCCATCCTATGGACCTGGAATGCACTAAAAAGTTAATCCAATCTTTGTCGCTCGATTCCCAAAACTTTTATTTTCTCATACTAATTACATGTTTTCTAGGGATCTTCCAAACATATTTGTTTCAAACTTTCAAAAATGGTTCAAATGGCTCTGAGCACTATGGGACTCAACATCTTAGGTCATAAGTCCCCTAGAACTTAGAACTACTTAAACCTAACTAACCTAAGGACATCACACACACCCATGCCCGAGGCAGGATTCGAACCTGCGACCGTAGCAGTCCCGCGGTTCCGGACTGCAGCGCCAGAACCGCTAGACCACCGCGGCCGGCTCAAACTTTCAGTAAATGTTACACAGTACCTTCTGCATAATTTAACACAGCCTTTTTTCCAAAAAAAAACTGTATATTTTTTAATATATAAATAAAAAATTGCAAAAAAATGTTGTGAATTTTCATTACAATTGAAAAAAATCATCTTTAATAACTGAACTAAAATTTTGTAAAATACCTGTGTTAAGTTGTAGCCCATATTCCAATAAATAATCTGTAAAAAGTTCAACTTCCTACCTCAAATACTTTGTGAGGAAAGATGTAATTTATAAGCGTTATTTTAACATTGCAAGTATAGGGCGTTCCGGAGCCCCTTAACTGCGTTTCACGGTGGAGGATCCTTGGCGCGAACAGCCCGATCTAGGTGGTACTACAGATTCTTCATTAGGTCTAAATCCAAGGAGTTTGCTGGCCGGGGGAGTACGGTAAACTCATTCTGGTGCCCTTCGAACCACACAAGTACACTGTGAGCTGTGTGACACTTTGCATTATTCTGCTGGTACATGCCGTCGTGCTGAGGAAAAGCAAACTGCATGTAGATGACGACATGGTCCCCAAGAACTTTTCTTGATCCGTTGTGTGTTCCAGAGCGACGAGATCATCCAGGTAATGCCACGGAAATATTTCCCAGCTCACACCGCTGCCTCCTTCGTCCTGGACCATTCCGCAGAATGTTGCAGGGCCGTACACGCCAACTGCCATTTGGCTGATGGGGAGTAAAACGTGATTCATCTGAAAAGGCCAACTGTCGCCACTCAGTGGATGTTCAGTTACGGTACTGGAGTACAAATTCCTGCCGATGAGCAGCAGTCAGCAAGGGTGCATGAACCAGTAGCCTGCTGCAGAGTCTCATACGCGGCAACGTTCGCTGAACGGTCGTTGAGGAGACATTGTTGGTAGACCCTCGGTTCATCTTGGCTGTCGGCTGCTCAACAGTTGCACGTATATCCGTCTCCCCCCCCCCTTCCCCCAGTCAACTATTGTCCGTTGTGCACCACAATTGCCTCGGCGGTTTTGGACACCGCCGTTTTCTCATGGACGCTATATTTTAGCCACTGCGGCATGCGAACAGTTTACAAGAGCCTTTTCGGAAATTTTTCACCCTTGGCCCAAAAGCCACTGATCATTCCGTTTAGGACGCCAGATAAATCGCTCCGTTTCTGCATTACGACAAAGAGTGTTCCACTTTCCTCGTACTCCAACACGCTTTACATCCCCAACTTCTAGTATTGCACCTTGACGCCGGACGTAGGTACCGATCACATTAATGTGACTGGTGCGTGTTCGAAGTTACTTACACATGTTAGGTACTACTGAGAGAACACTCGTGAATAAAACCAGGTAAAGGCAGTACTTAAATTTTATAACGCTATGACCCTATCTTTACTACTGTGTGGATCAGAGATACGCACTTCAACGAAGAAACAATGAATTGAAGTGGCAGAAATAAGACTTCTAAGACCTTTGGCGGAATACAAATTAGAAGAGGAACAGTAGAAAAGATTCAGCTACACAGGAAGGAACGACTTGGCTGTCTACTACGTAAGGATCAAAGCCAGATACCAGTGGAAACCCATCATTGCAGACCTAACGGGAGAAAAAGAATATAAAGAACACGAAAAAAGTCGTGCGATCGACTTTAAATTGCCTGGTTTCGGAACAGGCAAGCATGTCTAACCCGAAAATGTACATGATGATGAAGCTGGGTTCACTGTGAGACACCCTTTACTCTGAAAGAGACTGCTCTGGAGCGTAAAAAGAAAAAAACAATCATATGCCCCATTACTTTTCTAACGTACATCGTATGGCATACGTGACTTACTGGAACCTTGTTTTCATTATGGAGCCTTATGATGATTTGACATACCTCACATTACTCTCTTAGGACGGTAGTATCAGGGCAGTTCAATAAGTAATGCAACACATTTTTTTTCTCGTCCAATTTTGCTTGAAAAAACCGGAAATTTCTTGTGGAATATTTTCAAACATTCCCGCTTCGTCTCGTATAGTTTCATTGACTTCCGACAGGTGGCAGCGCTGTACGGAGCTGTTAAAATGGCGTCTGTAACGGATGTGCGTTGCAAACAACGGGCAGTGATCGAGTTTCTTTTGGCGGAAAACCAGGGCATCTCAGATATTCATAGGCGCTTGCAGAATGTCTACGGTGATCTGGCAGTGGACAAAAGCACGGTGAGTCGTTGGGCAAAGCGTGTGTCATCATCGCCGCAAGGTCAAGCAAGACTGTCTGATCTCCCGCGTGCGGGCCGGCCGTGCACAGCTGTGACTCCTGCAATGGCGGAGCGTGCGAACACACTCGTTCGAGATGATCGACGGATCACCATCAAACAACTCAGTGCTCAACTCGACATCTCTGTTGGTAGTGCTGTCACAATTGTTCACCAGTTGGGGTATTCAAAGGTTTGTTCCCGCTGGGTCCCTCGTTGTCTAACCGAACACCATAAAGAGCAAAGGAGAACCATCTGTGCGGAATTGCTTGCTCGTCATGTGGCTGAGGGTGACAATTTCTTGTCAAAGATTGTTACAGGCGATGAAACGTGGGTTCATCACTTCGAACCTGAAAGAAAACGGCAATCAATGGAGTGGCGCCACACCCACTCCCCTACCAAGAAAAAGTTTAAAGCCATACCCTCAGCCGGTAAAGTCATGGTTACAGTCTTCTGGGACGCTGAAGGGGTTATTCTGTTCGATGTCCTTCCCCATGGTCAAACGATCAACTCTGAAGTGTATTGTGCTACTCTTCAGAAATTGAAGAAACGACTTCAGCGTGTTCGTAGGCACAAAAATCTGAACGAACTTCTCCTTCTTCATGACAACGCAAGACCTCACACAAGTCTTCACACCCGAGAGGAGCTCACAAAACTTCAGTGGACTGTTCTTCCTCATGCACCCTAAAGCCCCGATCTCGCACCGTCGGATTTCCATATGTTTGGCCCAATGAAGGACGCAATCCGTGGGAGGCACTACGCGGATGATGAAGAAGTTATTGATGCAGTACGACGTTGGCTCCGACATCGACCAGTGGAATGGTATCGTGCAGGCATACAGGCCCTCATTTCAAGGTGGCGTAAGGCCGTAGCATTGAATGGAGATTACGTTGAAAAATAGTGTTGTGTAGCTAAAAGATTGGGGAATAACCTGGTGTATTTCAATGCTGAATAAAACAACCCCTGTTTCAGAAAAAAAAATGTGTTGCATTACTTATTGAACTGCCCTCGTAATGAAAGTAACGCGCCTTCGCCTAGAGATTTGGATGATAAGTCACACACAACTGAATGCTTGTACAGTGCGAATTTTTTTATAAGCTACTATGGGTGATCATGGAAATGTAAAGAAAGCGTATCCGTTCTTACTACTACATCTCTCGAAATATCGGGATATTCTCAATTCAATAGAAACTGAATAAAACTCTCAGCGAATGAATTGGTCTCGCTGAGTTTTGAGAAGCCTGTCACAGAGGTGTGGCACAGTTGGCGCCCCTGGGAGGTCCCGCAGAGCCGCTGGCGCTATCGGTCCCTTATCGGGCTGCTCTTTGCCTCTTCCGCCTTTTCCCACGGGCGCGCCGCTTCCCTTTCCCTTTCCTGTGGTCCCTATCACTGTGGGACATCGTTTCCTCGCGGCTTTCTCTCTCTCCCCTTCCGGGATGTAGCCGAGGTCACGCGCTTTGCTCTCCGTATCTGCTGCGAGCGTAATTGGATCAGGGCAAGAAGACTCGTCCGATAGACTCACACTGACACTCGTCCCTGGGTCTTTTTCTTCGTGAAGTGTTTCCTGTTCCCACGTTACCGTTTTCTCGAGTTGTCATCTGTTCGTAATGAATAAGTTAACATCGCTCACCGTCGTAGTTGAGTTCAACATTACCGGTGCCGCACTTACTTCGGGTTCCCCTGTATCATGTTGCTGCATCAAAAACATAATCTACGTTAGAACTCACGAAAGTGACTGAATTGTAACGAACACTATTTCAGAGTTCTACTGTAGTGCCAGGCACTGCTTACAGACACATAAAACATCAATGAACCTGCAGTAATCATATCTTCGTGCTGATTGTCTCTGACATGTAAACCATCTCCGAGCCACTAGTTACTTTAGTGCTAAGTGTTCCTTCTGCCAACCATGCAATAGAAACTGTCGTTATGCTCGAAAGTGGTACATATACAAGCTGATTGAAAGTACCTGGCCACCCCTACGTAATGCGAAACTGACCACTAGACGTTATGAGAGATGTACCTACCAGTATAAAAGTAGAGGAGCTGTAACAGTAGAATGGGTCGGTAATGAGAACTCAGTGACTTCCTATATGGATACGTTAGTCGGTATCACCTGAGTAACAGAGCCAAATACTAAATTTGTCCAAGTCAACTGTTGGTGACGTGATTTTGTAGGATCCGCGAACGAAAAACCGCACCTATACTGAGGGCAGGCAGACCCAAGTACGGAAGGACAGGAACTGTCGAGCACAGCGGATGGTTGTTGTAAAAAATCGCATGAAATCAGCAGAAGGAATCACTCGTTAGTTCCAAAGTGTTACCAGCAGCCCATGAAGCACAATGGCCTTGCTTAAGGAGTTAAAAAGGGTGGTGTACAATAGTGAACTAACTCCAGTTGTCACACGGAATTTTGAATAGGATTGAATTAGCGTATTCTGGTGGTTTGGTTCTGCCGGAGTGGAAGGAAAAAATTAATAATAGCGTCATGTGAAATAAAGGGGAATATACAGTGAAATTTACGCTTAAATATCAAGATGCTGAAAATAATCGAAAGCATTCAATATATGAAACAACCAACGGAGAAGAACATCATCGTAGCGGATAAGCATATCAAGGTAACTACACAACCCAACCTGGTGACACAAGTTATGAACTACGGAGAAAATTACAAATAAATGAAGAAATTAAGGATAAAATTCGCTATACAGATGAGCTTACTCAAGACTCATACATAGCACACCTAGGGCTAAGTAACAGTGTTACTTCTTTAACATTTGATTACGTAACTACATTTATAGACAAATATGTATGGCATACTAGTCGGAACATACGAGATGTACATACAAAGAAAATTAATAACCCAACGTACACACAACACCAAACAAATAATCCGGCGCATGAATGCTCGTCGCCTTCTGCACATGCATAAAAAACTCTCACTAACATACAGTACACAGAAGATGAAATGGACCTATTGCACACAGGACTAAAATACAAAGCTGAACCTAAGTTGCATAGTAAATCCATCACGCTACAGCTACAACCAAACGTGCCAGTGACAAGGCAAAGCTACCGAAATGATAGCAAAATGTTTTAACAGTTAAAGTTGCTAATATTATAGGAAAATAATGACAAAGCAGAAAAGCATATACTCATCAAATGGAAACAGAACACATTACTCTCACTAAAATAAACCATAAACTAATCAATAACAACACAATTGCAGAAAAATCTGAAAGGGCAATAGTACAGTTATACTAAACCACAATGAATACATAAATAAACCAAAAACTTTTTGAAAGCCAGTAACATTACGGAATTAGCAAATAATCAACCAATACATACGAAGTGCAGACAAAAAGAGCTATAAAAATTGTCACATTGTAACAGACTAAAATCAAGATCCCAAGAATAACAATACTATGAGGTCAGCCGGAGATACATAAATCGTTAATCCGAATACGCAAGATTTTAAACTGTATAAACATCCCATTTTACATGCTGAACAAATAACTCAACACATATCTAACGAAAATATATACCTAAAACAAAAAATTCTAGAACATTGTCAAGTACCACAAAATACATACCAATTCCACACAGCACCAAATTCTTCTCTTTTGATACTAACATTTCCGTGAAAGAAGGAATACAAATTCTTGAAAACAACCTCACACAATATAGAAATATACCTATCACAGGAATACGCAAATATTAGGCCTTCTCAACTACTATGCTAAACTATTTAAAATTTAATCAAAAAAACTTACACAGGCCAGCAGAGTGACAATGGGCAACAGAATACCCAGCATGACAGCAGACATCTTTCTTAACACACTGGAAGAAAATTTTTTTGGTTCTCACTCGCCGCTCCTAAACAAATTATACACTATTATATATATGACAAAGACACCTTATTATGTGTAGACAGAAACAATTTATACTCCCAAATGATCCATCAAGCACTGAATAACTTGCATTCAAAAGTGAAATATATCATGGACATGGAAACAAATAAATCTATAAACGTCCTAGATCTAAGTATTAACGACAGTAACAACAAACCAACTTCTGAAATTTGTAAAGAGAAAAAAAAAAAGAAAAAACTACAACAGACACCATAATCCGAAATCCAAAAAGTACGTCTGTTTCCACTCACTGATTAATATGACTGCTAGAACAACCAGCCGTTCACAAAGAAATAACTGTACTCCAGCACGTAGTCTACAAAACAGTTTCAACCCAAACATAGCCCAAGAATTATACAAAGAAGAAACAGAACCCACCAACCAATCAATAAAGAGTAATGTAATACTAACAAGAGAAACCACAATCAATCAAACAACCGTGTAGGTGTCAGCATTTTGCATGGGATGACTGTCAACCTAGTTGAGCAAATACAAAAAAAAAAAAAAAAAAAAAAAAAAAAATGCATCCATCAAAACTAGCATTCACAACTACCAACAGCCTAAACACCAGACTCCACATTGGAAGAACAAAGATACCAGAATATGTCATTCCAGTAATATACAGATTTACATGTGATAACAGTAACAAATTTTACTTTGGAAAAACAGGATGAAATTTTAACATCACATTTAGAGAACATACTAGAAATTGTTTTAGCAGCCAGTAGAGTTTCCTCATGCATTTAAAAACCAAAACTATAAACACGACAAAGTCGAAACTGCACTGATCTCCTACATGGTAGGAAAAGGACTTTTCATGAATATATTGAAAAAAATTTGAAATGGATATACACTTGAAAAATTATCTGCACGACGTGTTTAACGAATAGACCGACTTCAAACATAAATTTTACCTAGTAAATTTTGTTGACGTTCTGAAACATTACAATGGATAAAAAATAAAGGACCAAAGTTTATGCAAACAACTGAATTATAGGCTACCCAAACAATAGCTAGTTAGCTATAACCATTTTGTACATGTACAGCAGCACTGAGAACCGTCGACTGGATGCGAAAGTACTATGTGACTTAATTTTATCACCATAAAAACCGCGACAGTTGACAAAAGGTTTCATCAGTGATGCTGTATGTACGTCTCACCCATCTGGACGTAAGCAAACATGTAGAATTAACTTCATAGACAAATATCCGTCCAATATCACTACTTCCTTTGGTTTCGTCTCATGAGGAAGAATAGGTTACCATTCCTCAGACACTTAAACAGAAGTATCTTCAGCAGAGTTAAAGCTGTCACGAAGGCAAAGCGTGGACTCATCCGATATTTATGTCCACTAATAGGTGCACACTTTGGATCAGAAGGCGTGTGAAGTCCATATCCTGTTGTGGAGGATGAGAGAGAGAGTCACCAGAAGTGAACTTTTTTGTGCGAAGGACAGACGTCGAATTTATGGGTTATTGCTTCCTTGCATCGAGAAAGTCATTCTGTTCAAGATATCTCATTTGTTTGAGCTCAGAATATGTTTTTTTATCTCGACTGATGGGAACAATCTCTGACAACTCAATAAGGGCTTCAGTGTATCGCTTCCACATCCTCTTCTTAAAATGCCCATCTTTTTAAAGTCCATTGTCGCTTCTAAAGTTTTTTTTTATAGAAAAGATTCGTCTTATTTTCTTTTGTATCTCTTATACATTTCACATTTTTCCATAAGAACCTCCTGGGGCATTATGTTCATTTATTTGTAATGGACACTTGGGAAATCCTCACGAAGCAAAAAAAATCTTCCTGTTTCATTCAAGGACTTTAAAAAGCTTCTTTTTCCCCATTTACCTTAGCAGTTGGGCCCAATCATGTGGATGGAGGATGCAACTTCTAACTTTTTATTCGATCTTTCAATTAGTGTGTGATCTGTGTCGCGCTCCATGTGCGTGTGACCTGCCGCTCAAAATATGTGGTCAATGATTTCCAGTGGGGAGTGATCTTTAATAACGCATAGTAGCATGGCGACTATGTGCGAGTTTTTGTTCTGTCAGCCACATTTCAGAATACATTATACACCGATTGATATGTGAAGGCAAAACAGTTAGATTTTTCACCAAGAATGATGGTTACCTGATCACCTCCTCGGCCAGCCTTGTCTTCACTCCACACGCAGCAGTACGCTTGTCCTTCCTTGAGATAATGGACTGCTTGATTAAAAGTCCAAAGGAGACGTCAGTTCTTGGTTGAACGGTCAGTCCAATCTGGAACCCCAATTTTTGTTGATCTGAAGCACGAGAAATCTTCATATGAAAGTTATCACATGTGTGACATGTATCCTGGATGGGTTTCTTGAAAAGAAAGTTTAACTGATGGAAAATGTTCTGGCAGATCGTTTGAAATACAGGCTGCTCTGATTGGCCACACTTGCTTATGTATTCTTCATACATTTTTGAAATCGTTTCTTTAGATGGGAGGTAACTTTTTGTTGAAGTTTTCTTTGTGTAGTGGCTGTTATGTAATGGTATGGAGAGTATGTGCTGCCTGGCTCAGTCACTTTTTAAATCAGAAAATTTGTTTTTAGGTGGACGTTTCCCTGTGTTATTCCTATTAATAATGCTGGAGCATGAATCTTGCATTTTTGAAAAAAAAACAATGCCTATAAACTTGATACTGATATCAAGAGTCCTCAAGAAACATGCTTGTAAAGCATGTCGCTTTGTAAAGCGTGTCACACACTAATTGAAAGATCGAATAAAAAGTTAGAAGTTGCATCCTCCATCCACATGATTGGGCCTAACTGCTAAGGTAAATGGGGAAGAAGAAGCTTTTTAAAGTCCTTGAATGAAACAGGAAGATTTTTTTTGCTTTACATGTAAAGCAAATACTTCGTATTTGTTCATTGTTCTGAAAGTAATGCATGTGGTTCATGAATCTAATTTTCTGCTTGTTGATATCTTCAACTCTCTTTCCTTATGTCTGCTTTCCTGCAGTCATAATAAGTTGCCAACAAAAAGGGAAGCCCAGTGTGACAGCTCTAAAGAGATTGAGCTCTGTTGCTTTTCGGCTGATCGTTGCATAACAGAAACCCATTCATTACACAGTGGATGTTTCTATGTAAAGTATGATGTATGTACACTTATGAAACAGAAATAGAGAATATGTATGAAACACTATTAACTGCCTGTCATGATATTCGTGAAAGCTGTTTGTAGAAAAACTTCTTGAAAAATTATTTCGCTTTCATTGTCCAGCAAATGGTCACTACACTTATATCCACATTCACTCATTTGTTTCGATTGCTTAGTTTGCACTCGTTTTCCACTGATTGTTATGCCTCCCCTCTATTTCTACACAGTTTTCTGTTAATTTTTATCTCACGCGTTTCCTTTTTCATGTTTAATATTTTCTTTCTTTGTATCACTCTTCATTACCTACATCATGTACTTCATATGTAAATGTTCCATGAGCGTCAGCTCTGTTGTTTCTGCGTTTCCTTTTTCTTGAAGTTCCAGTTATAGTACCACTATCTGTTGAACTATCGGAATTGCACCATTGCTCATATGATGGATCTCAATCAGAGTTATCAGATGTGAAGAAAACATTCAAGGTGTCATTAGGCTGTGATGGAGCCAGGCTTGAATCTAATGAAGGAAACTAAGTATATCTAAGTACGTTAAGACTGTCAAAATTTATGTGGTGTCATTTCAGAGTATTATTTCAGAACGTATGACATCTATGACATTCTGGTCCCCATGTGGGTAACAGAAAGAGGTTCCATTAAACCTTACCCCCGCAACTGACTTTTGTTGTTTCTACTTCTTTCAAGTTATCACAATTGTTCCTGCCTAAGGAAACTATTTTGCGAGTCCGTTCACTAATCGTAATCACTCTTCATGCACTTGTGATACTGTTGAATAAGATACTGTTTTTACTGAAGTAAGACCACAATGGAGAACACATTCACAACGAATTCACCAACAGCGTGTCTTGATTTCCACTTAGCACCTCCTCATCAAAGAATACGCACTGTCAACAATGTCACAGAGCTATATGGTCCCTGGAATTTCGTGACTAGCGAATACAACAACGAAGCCGACAATGAGACCGAGAAAGTGTGAATCACTGAATATCGTGGGTAGTAACAACAACAAGACGCTGTGAGGCACCGTCATATCACATTGTGCAGAAGGGTATTTGTAGACATATAATCTTCCACTCACACTGGAAACGAATGGATGGGGGGATGCATCTATGCATGTTACCCCAAATGCACAAAAGCATCCTGGCTACAGTATTGGAAATAGCATTGTACACTTTCTCTCGTATAAAACTGTCACTATCGCCAGTAGGGGAGTGGCATTATCTCATTTTTACACAATTCTGCGCTTACACCCCTTTGCCCGAAGAAGAGCGATTTATAGCTGTCGATTTTCGTCGCATCAGCAAGCTGTTGAATTATTCTAGAATCATCGTTTTGTGGTATCAACATCAAATCGGAAAAAATGGTGTCTGTATTGATTCCAAAGCGAGAGAAAGTCCTTAAACTTCGAAGTCGAATATTTTGAGAAACAATGAAAACATTTGACCCAACAAATGCTTTTCTTTCATAGCTTTTGCTAACACGCTTTTATCCATACGAGCTTCAATTGTTGCAAGCGTCGGAACCTGATAACAAACAGCTACGATTGTAGTTTCCCGTGGACATTTTTGTGTAGTTAACTTATAATGGTAAGTTTCCAGTCAAATTGACACTTCTTGAGGAGTTCTTACTGTATAGTTAACAAACACAACACTAGCGTCTGTGCCAAAACTAATATGTATACTGTAAGGGAAGCTCAGTGTGACAGCTCTAAAGACATTGAGCTCTGTTGGTTTTCGGCTGATCGTTGCATAACAGAAACCCATTCGTTACACAGTGGATGTTTCTATGTAAAATATGTACACTTATGAAACAGAAACAGAGAATATGTATGAAACACTTTTAACCGCCTGTCATGATATTCGTGAGAGCTGTTTGTAGAAAGAAAAATGTCCTTCCTAATCTTATGCGTAATTGTGATTCCATTTATCAAAAGTCTCGACTGTGCGAAGGAACACTGAAGGGTAACGCTTTAAATTTTGCTCCTTTTTGAACATAGAAGAATTTTATTTCTTGTATGTGCGAGTGTGTATCTGTGGGAGAGGGGAGTGTGGTAGTTTGCAGAAGAGTATTCTTCTATCAATTAAAACAAAAAATCAATATGTCTGATATAGCGCATCAGAATTTTTCTGGTCCAGACTATGTGGCGCGTTGTTGTTGTTGTTGTGGTCTTCAGTCCTGAGACTGGTTTGATGCAGCTCTCCATGCTACTCTATCCTGTGCAAGCTTCTTCATCTCCCAGTACCTACTGCAATCTACATCCTTCTGAATCTGCTTAGTGTATTCATCTCTTGGTCTCCCTCTACGATTTTTACCCTCCACGCTGCCCTCCAGTACTAAATTGGTGATCCCTTGATGCCTCAGAACATGTTCTACCAACCGATCCCGTCTTCTGGTCAAGTTGTGCCACAAACTTCTCTTCTCCCCAATCCTGTTCAATACTTCCTCATTAGTTATGTGATCTACCCATATAATCTTCAGCATTCTTCTGTAGCACCACATTTAGAATGCTTCTATTCTCTTCTTGTCCAAACTATTTATCGTCCATGTTTCACTTCCATACATGGCTACACTCCATACAAATACTTTCAGAAATGACTTCCTGACACTTAAATCTATACTCGATGTTAACAAATTTCTCTTCTTCAGAAACGCTTTCCTTGCCATTGCCAGTCTACATTTTATATCCTCTCTACTTCGACCATCATCAGTTATTTTGCTCCCCAAATAGCAAAACTCCTTTACTACTTTAAGTGCCTCATTTCCTAATCTAATTCCCTCAGCATCACCTGACTTAATTCGACTACATTCCATTATCCTCGTTTTGCTTTTGTTGATGTTCATCTTATATCCTCCTTTCAAGACACTGTCCATTCCATTCAACTGCTCTTCCAAGTCCTTCGCTGTTTCTGACAGAATTACAATGTCATCGGCGAACCTCAAAGTTTTTACTTCTTGTCCATGAATTTTAACACCTACTCCGAATTTTTCTTTTGTTTCCTTTACTGCTTGCTCAATATACAGATTGAATAACATCGGGGAGAGGCTACAACCCTGTCTCACTCCCTTCCCAACCACTGCTTCCCTTTCATCTCCCTCGACTCTTATAACTGCCATCTGGTTTCTGTACAAATTGTAAATAGCCTTTCGCTCCCTTTATTTTACCCCTGCCACCTTTAGAATTTGAAAGAGAGTATTCCAGTCAACATTGTCAAAAGCTTTCTCTAAGTCTACAAATGCTAGAAACGTAGGTTTGCCTTTCCTTAATCTTTCTTCTAACGTAAGTCTTAAGGTCAGTATTGCCTCACGTGTTCCAGTGTTTGTGGCGCGTAGGAAAGCGAGTTATTATTACTTGATTTACTGCCCATAAACAATGGAACTAAAGACAGTGTTTGGTTTCATCGCAACTGAATAGCCGAAGAATGAATTTAGTGTTATACGCAAGTACTGTTGTTTTCCAGGGTTCTGTTTAATAGTACTTGACTGCAGAGGTGCGTGTTATGTGTAGAACTATAGTGATAGTAGTGGAAACTCTGTCGCAGTTGTATGTAATAAATTTGTTATTTATAATATTAACGATTAACACAATAGCCTGTGTAATAGAAAATAAAATGTAGTACACCCCTTGATGCTGAAGTCAACATCAGAAATGAGCATGTAGGCAGAAAGGTATAAAGTTTATTTAGGTCTACTTATACTAAAATATGTTCCCTCCGCGAGTAACTGGCGTGCTGAAACGTAAGTTGATACACCAGTTATGTACTACGTAGCACTTTCATGTTGTGAAATCTAGGCGGCAGTGGTTGTTTGTCATTTGGCGCAAGTTGTGTCGGTCCTTCGTGGCACCCACTAGAACCATAGCAGTCTGTGTAGACCACAGGCGAGGCAAAATAGCATATGAAACTATTTTATATTCAAACATCTCGATCATCCCGACGATGAATACCGATTGTGGGCAGCTTATAGAGTACTCATTATATCATTATTTATTGCATTGTTATAGCATTAACTGTCAGTTTCTTTTATTATAATTCTTTAGTCATTTACAGATTTCGATTGTACACTGAAATATGTGAAGGCAATAGAGAGGATGGGACATAAGTCATTTGTCACTATATATCAAATGGATTGGAAGACAGAGAACTACTGAATGCTCTCCGCGATCTCCACATACCACACCAGCGGATTTTTCCGTCTCGGGTGTGCAAAATGACAAGGTTTATTCAAAATGGTTCAAATGGCTCTGAGCACTATGGGACTCAACATCTTAGGTCATAAGTCCCCTAGAACTTAGAACTACTTAAACCTAACTAACCTAAGGACATCACACACACCCATGCCCGAGGCAGGATTCGAACCTGCGACCGTAGCAGTCCCGCGGTTCCGGACTGCAGCGCCAGAACCGCACGGCCACCGCGGCCGGCAAGGTTTATCCCCTCAAGATTCCTGATGTTTACTACTTGAAGAAGAAGAAGAAAAAGAAAAAAAAGAATCCAACCAGAATTTGAATACCAACAGTTACGGAAGATTTGCGAGAAAATTTGGAAATCAGTGCGTAAACGATGCAGTGTTTGCTTAGAACAGCATGAAAACCACTTTGTGCATCTCTTGTAGGTTCATTGATTTCTGCATATATTTCTTTGTTGAAAATAAATCTTTATTTTCATTTGTTTAGTATTATTGCATATATTTTCGTATGTTTAGTATTATTTATTACTGCCTCAAACGCAGTTTTGACAACTGGCTTATGGCTCGTCCTGTATTTTGTTGAACAGGTAAGATTTTAAAAACATGAATAAAATTGTAATATACTTTTCGCGGTTAAGTCATTAATCTGTAGTCTGAACTGGTGTCTTTTCAGAGCCAACACAAAAGGTTTTCTTTTTAACAGAATTTATTCGTGTATAAATGTAACGAATCGGTTGATACAGATGATTGCAGTGCTTTAACTCAAAATTGGCTTATTGCTCGAGGACCGTTGCGGGGTGAGGGGCCGTGCAGGGGTTAGAAACGCCACCCGCCTGCCACAGTGCAGACACTTTAACGTCTGCTTCATGCTTCCACGAAAGCAAGAGTGACGCACGGATGTGAAGATCAGTTAAATGTTGTTCCTAATCGTAAATGAAAACGTCTTTTGTACTGGCATGTTAATAAATATCCTACGTGATGCCCCTGTACTGAAAAAAAAGAAAATCACTCGGAACACTGAAGTATAAAACAGTAACACAGCAGAGAATTGTTAGGTAATGTTGGCTGCAAGCAAAACCAAATGACTACCGACCGATGCCTTCTGACTTCTAGCGATTTAAGTCTCGGGAGCCGATCGGCGAACTTATATTTAATACACTGTATGTAGAAATGTGCAGAAATGTATGAAATATTAATTAAGTTGCCATTTTCCTTTTCTGATCTACTCATAATTGTGAATTTATCACTTCGCTCTACGGAATTACTGGTAATGATATTTCCGCCGATGAGGTACACATCTGTGTTTGGACTCTTCCCTTGAAAAACAAGAATTTTTATGAAAACGACCGCAATAATCCACACTCCTGGAAATGGAAAAAAGAACACATTGACACCGGTGTGTCAGACCCACCATACTTGCTCCGGACACTGCGAGAGGGCTGTACAAGCAATGATCACACGCACGGCACAGCGGACACACCAGGAACCGCGGTGTTGGCCGTCAAATGGCGCTAGCTGCGCAGGATTTGTGCACCGCCGCCTTCAGTGTCAGCCAGTTTGCCGTGGCATACGGACCTCCATCGCAGTCTTTAACACTGGTAGAATGCCGCGACAGCGTGAACGTGAACCGTATGTGCAGTTGACGGACTTTGAGCGAGGGCGTATAGTGGGCATGCGGGAGGTTGGGTGGACGTACCGCCGAATTGCTCAACACGTGGGGCGTGAGGTCTCCACAGTACATCGATGTTGTCGCCAGTGGTCGGCGGAAGGTGCACGTGCCCGTCGACCTGGGACCGGACCGCAGCGACGCACGGATGCACGTCAAGACCGTAGGATCCTACGCAGTGCCGTAGGGGACCGCACCGCCACTTCCCAGCAAATTAGGGACACTGTTGCTCCTGGGGTATCGGCGAGGACCATTCGCAACCGTCTCCATGAAGCTGGGCTACGGTCCCGCACACCGTTAGGCCGTCTTCCGCTCACGCCCCAACATCGTGCAGCCCGCCTCCAGTGGTGTCGCGACAGGCGTGAATGGAGGGATGAATGGAGACGTGTCGTCTTCAGCGATGAGAGTCGCTTCTGCCTTGGTGCCAATGATGGTCGTATGTGTGTTTGGCGCCGTGCAGGTGAGCGCCACAATCAGGACTGCATACGACCGAGGCACACAGGGCCAACACCCGGCATCATGGTGTGGGGAGCGATCTCCTACACTGGCCGTACACCACTGGTGATCGTCGAGGGGACACTGAATAGTGCACGGTACATCCAAACCGTCATCGAACCCATCGTTCTACCATTCCTAGACCGGCAAGGGAACTTGCTGTTCCAACAGGACAATGCACGTCCGCATGTATCCCGTGCCACCCAACGTGCTCTAGAAGGTGTAAGTCAACTACCCTGGCCAGCAAGATCTCCGGATCTGTCCCCCATTGAGCATGTTTGGGACTGGATGAAGCGTCGTCTCACGCGGTCTGCACGTCCAGCACGAACGCTGGTCCAACTGAGGCGCCAGGTGGAAATGGCATGGCAAGCCGTTCCACAGGACTACATCCAGCATCTCTACGATCGTCTCCATGGGAGAATAGCAGCCTGCATTGCTGCGAAAGGTGGATATACACTGTACTAGTGCCGACATTGTGCATGCTCTGTTGCCTGTGTCTATGTGCCTGTGGTTCTGTCAGTGTGATCATGTGATGTATCTGACCCCAGGAATGTGTCAATAAAGTTTCCCCTTCCTGGGACATTGAATTCACGGTGTTCTTATTTCAATTTCCAGGAGTGTATTTAGTAACTGTTTTCCGCCTGTTTTGGCCCTGAGAAGAAAACTAAAGACATATGTTGCGCCATTAACATCTAATTTTACTGCATATTTCGCATCTATGGGGAAAATGAGGGAACATCTATTTGATAGACGTATATAAAAAGTTTGATATTCATTGAGCAGTGAAATGTAAGACGCTTTTTGACCGTACTTGCATCTGTTTGAATGTAAAGAAAGCATACGAGTACATTGAAGTGACACACTGTTACTATTATTCAACTCAATACAACAGTCGTCTTAATAATCAGTTAACATATTCTGGTTACTGCAGTAATATTTTTTTCATTGTCGCTACTGGATTTAGCAAAAATCGTAAAACGTAATGGGTTATTCTGTGTGAAAACTACAAGTTAAGAATCCTATAAAAAAATCTCTGAATAAAAGGCGAACCTGGTACCTCTAAAAAAAAGTGTTCGTAGTGCACGATTGAATGGAAGTCGCTGAAGATGGATGTTCAGCCCCGGTAAAAGTCTTTGAACTGGACGCCACTTCGGCGACTTGCGTGTTGCTAACGTATCCCATTTGCCCAACCAGGGAAGGGGACTTAAAGTTTAACGTGGTGTACGAAGCATGTGTTGTAGTTCCCGGCAAATCACTAAGGTTTGAGGGACAGGCTACATACGAACTGAAAATCCTCAAGGTCTGAAAAGGATTCGATCCAGCAACTTTTCAGTTTAGAGACATGTACTTTACCACTAGACCACCAAGCCCAACAGTATGAATCTACAGAAAGAACTATAAATGCAGAGTGTTCCAAAAAGATTAATCTTATTTCACAAAACAATAACTTCTACACGAATGAAGATAGAAATTTAGTGTAAATTTTAACTTTCCTATCGAAACAAACGACTTTCCTTGCTGTCAGTTGCTAGTGTTGCCCGTTCGTGTCGTTACCGGTAAATTTTTCCCTGGTATGGCTATCTCGCACGCTCGGTTACAGGAATCATGTACCCGCATGAGCTGGAGATCTGTATTTTTTTACAATTACGATAACATGGCAAAAGTTTTATTTTTTAACAGGACGAAGCATTGATATCAGCATGTAAGACAATCTCTTAACAACAAACTGCTTCGACGGTAGATCACCTATAAAGAGGTTTTAATACACTCAATATTTATTGCACAATACTTAGTAATGCGCAGTAATATCGACCGTCTGAGAGTGGTATTGACGGTATGCGCAATATACTGAAGGAGACTGCAGAGCTTTAGAAATATTGATGTTCGCTCAATACACTGCGCATATATTGCACTGTTGCAGGTGATATAGCACAATACACGGCTGTTCTGCCGAGACCAAGTGATTTGCGGACATGTAAACAACGCCATATGAATGTATCTAAATACTGGAAAGACCGATGAATGGAAATATCTATTGAAGTGCATTCAGAGGACTAGCACTTTTTCAGTAATTAGCTGTAGAAACATTCCATAAAAGTGTCTAACTGTAAGGAAATTATTTGTTTCGGAATCTTTAACCTTATTTACTGCAGAAGTACTTAACAGCGCAAGCTACCATCTTTTACAGTAATGTATCGTACTCTTTTGAAGTTCTTGTCGCTTCCAGCATGTGGAAAGTGAAATCTGATGAGTTCTTGAACAGTATTTTTTCTGTGTACATAAAGTTTAACAAGGTTCGCTAATTCATTGAAGTATTCCATGTTCGTCCTTACAAAATTCGGAGAATCATTTGGCTCTGCTGTAAGTTCTCAAGGAATGTTGGTATGGCCTCGTATGAAACGCCTTCCAAGCCACCCTACGCACATCAGCGATACCTCTTGTTTCTCTTTCTGCAGCACGTAGCGACAGAAATCTCATACATGCGAGCTCTACGAATCGGTATTCGAAATGTTCGCTACGAAGACAGATCTCTACGATACGACTCTCTGACATAAATATTGAGCAATAATATTGTGCCATTCTTGGACTTGCAATTTCGCGCATATATTGACGCAATAGCATCGTGCAATAAATATTGCACGCATGAGAGTCCCTTCAGGAGCGTACAGATCTTCAGTTGCGTCGTTGGTCTCCAATGCTTCTCGCCTCAAGGTATGTGACTTTTTGGATTTGTCAAGAACTCCGTCCATATACTTTCCCTTCCAACAACTTCTGGTGAAATGCGACACCACGTGGCAATAGCAGCGAACGGAGTAACTGCAGAAATGATCGTATAAGTATAGGACGAGTCTGACTATTATCTGAATGCCTGTCATTCGTCCTGTGCAATACACTATGAACATTTCTGAAAGGTAAACGAAAACTTTGAATCTAAACGTAATAGCAAAAGTGCTCCAAGGTAATATTTACATAGACATAAAAGATATTTCTTTGCAAAATGGTATGGTCCTATTGAGATTGAACACTTTGTCGTCCTACGCTCCTTCATTCGCGTACAAGATATAGTACAGGGTGATTCAAAAAGAATACCACAACCTTAAAAATGTGTATTTAATGAAAGAAACATAATATAACCTTCTGTTATACGTCATTATAAAGAGTATTTAAAAATTTTTTTTCACTCAAAAACAAGTTCAGAGATGTTCAATATGGCCCCCTCCAGACACTCGAGCAATATCAACCCGATACTCCAACTCGTTCCACACTCTCTATAGCATATCAGGCGTAACAGTTTGGATAACTGCTGTTATTTCTCGTTTCAAATCATCAATGGTGGCTGGGAGAGGTGGCCGAAACACCATATCCTTAACATACCCCCATAAGAAAAAATCGCAGGGGGTAAGATCAGGGCTTCTTGGAGGCCAGTGATGAAGTGCTCTGTCACGGGCTGCCTGGCGGCCTATCCATCGCCTCGGGTAGTTGACGTTCAGGTAGTTACGGACAGATAAGTGCCAATGTGGTGGCGCTCCATCCTGCTGAAATATGAATTGTTGTGCTTCTTGTTCGAGCTGAGGGAACAGCCAATTCTCTAACATCTCCAGATACTGTAATCCAGTTACAGTAGCACCTTCGAAGAAAAATGGACCAAAAACTTTATTGGCTGAAATGGCACAGAAAACGTTCACCTTAGGCGAGTCACGTTCATACTGAGTTGTTTCCCGCGGATTCTCAGTGCACCATATACAGACATTGTGACGGTTGACTTTCCCGTTAGTGTGGAAAGTTGCTTCATCACTAAACACAATCTTTGAAACGAAAGATTCATCTGTTTCCATTTGAGCAAGGATAAAATCACAGAAATCGATTCTTTTAATCTTATCAGCTGCAGACAGTGCTTCAACCAATTTCAGACGATAAGGTTTCATAACTAAGCTTTTTCGTAGGACTCTCCATACAGTTGATTGTGGAATTTGCAGCTCTCTACTAGCTCTGCGAGTCGATTTTCCTGGGCTGCGAACAAATGCTTGCTGGATGCGTGCTACATTTTCATCACTCGTTCTCTGCCGTCCAGAACTTTTCCCTTTGCACAAACACCCATTCTCTGTAAACTGTTTATACCAACGTTTAATACACCACCTATCAGGAGGTTTAACACCATTATTCGTTCGAAATGCACGCTGAACAACTGTCGTCGATTCACTTCTGCCGTACTCAATAACACAAAAAGCTTTCTGTTGAGCGGTCGCCATCTTAGCATCAACTGACGCTGACGCCTAGTCAACAGCGCCTCAAGCGAACAAATGTACAAGTAAATGAAACTTTATAGCTCCCTTAATTCGCCGACAGATAGTGCTTAGCTCTGCCTTTTGTCGTTGCAGAGTTTTAAATTCCTAAAGTTGTGGTTTTCTTTTTGAATCACCCTGTATAATGAAATTGTATCTATGTTTTTCAAATACTCTCTGTAATACCCGGGCATGCTGAAAAGTAGTGCCTCCGACTTTTTTATGTCAAAAAACAAACGTTATTAACATTCTAGACCTTCTTTTCGTCATGTCTACGTATTTGCACCCCTCTGTCGTTAGAGAGCTCCGAAATGCAGCGTGTAAGATAACGTTGTGTAACGCAGATACGTCGATACTTGAGAAACACTTTACTGTAATCTAGTTTCAAATTCGAAGACATCGTCCACACATGGAGCAGCCTCTCCTCCAGCGCGGAAATGCCAGAATATTCACGAGCACTGCAATACCTGCAACAATCTGACGCCTTGGTTTCACTGTCTTCGATTATCCTCCATACAGTCCCGACTTTGTCCCATCCGATTTCCACCTTCGAGGACTTCATTTTGATACTGATGAAGTGGTGCAAGCAGAGGTGAGGTTGTGGCTTCGTCAACAACGTCAAACATTCTGTACTGACGGTATCAACAAACTGGTCTCTCGCTGGGAGAAATGTGTTCGTCAGCAGTCTGACTATGCTGGCAAACAAATATGTAGATTTTTAGAATAAAGATGGAGAATATTAATAACTTTTGGTTTATTTTAAAAAGTTTAAGTGTTTTCACATAGCGAATTTGGAGGCATTACTTTTCAGCACGGCCTTGTACAAGAAACGTGTTGTTTTTTGTGATTTTTTTGATCAAAAAATGATCCAAATGGCTCTGTGCACTATGGGACTTAACATCTGAGGTCATCAGTCCCCTAGAACTGAGAAATACTTAAACCTAACTAACCTAAGGACATCACACACGCCCATGCCCGAGGTAGGATTCGAACCTGTGACCGTTGGGGTCGCGCGGTTCCAGACTGTAGATCCTAGAACCGCTCGGCCACTCCGGACGGCTTTTTTGAGCATTTCCTGACAGGAATTTAAAGTGGTACGCATCACGTCAGTATTACTTATTTCGCAAAAGTTATGTTGTTTTAATGCTGCATATGTGTACAGGGTTCTTCATAAGTAACTCCGCAGAGGTGTTCAAAATTGTCACCTTTTGTGACTGTTGCTGATATCAGTACGGTCAGGATAACACGTGCTTCTAATCAACTGAAGTTGCTCGTGATCACGAAGGTGATGACGACACCAGGCCACTTCGGAAATACGTTATATCAGCTCATTTTAGAAATCTGTTCTTTGGGTTGCCTATCTCCAGGCACGATCTAATTTGACCCGACAGTACGGTGTGAATATCGTCTACAAGTTCTGACAAACCTGCCTCCTAGTGGTACACTGTGCAACTACGCCAAGGTGCGTATTACGAATCGAAAGTTTTAGAGATGCTCCGTCTACTGACATGTGTCTGTTTTCTGTGTGTCTTGTAGTTTACGTGCACTCTTCTGAAATCACGGAAGTACTTATGAATAACCCTGTATCATACTAATACACTAGGTCGACAAATAGCGAAAATCAATACTTAATTTCAGCTACTGTTACAGTCATCTCCAGTTTCCATTCATGGTTTTCATGTAGGTTTCGAATGCCGGCATGACAGCGATAGGTGTGCACACAATCCATATCTATGTTCTAAGGCAGTCAAGATATTATGTTCTCTACAATCAGCTGGTTGCTGACTTTTTTAGTTCTGCATTATCAAGAAACAGCTTGAACACTAAAGCATCTTTATAACAAAGTTTTACAAGTAACCAAACCTACCGAGAGTAAATGAATGGAGGGCAGTCAATAGATATTCGTCTTCTTTCGGGAAATACTGTTAATTCTATAACTGTTATTACTGTACTTCAACTGATACCAGTTTTCTAAAGAGAAGCTCCATCACGTTCGATGAAGATTATGCCAGATGAATTGTACGTGTGTTTCCACTATGTTGGACTGGTAGGTGTGACGGATTCCCCGGCCAGCTAAAGGACCCTACATCAATCATCGTAGAGTTTGTCAATTTTCGAAACGGCTATGAAAGCCTTCAGTGCTCACAGGATTATTTCTATCCTATATTTATTTATTGCTCTCCTTTGTTGGATACCAAGTGTCTTATTTCCTGAAGTGAACCACATTACATCACTTTTTACCATTTTTACTACATAAGTATAGAAATGGTTGCATTTGCTGTATAGCTATTGAAAAACTATAGTAATGCAAAACTAAAGGAAGTAAGAAATTTAATTTTTTTTTACTTTTCAAGAAGGTAATGAAAGACATTGGACTGAATGTAGAATTCCCGTCACTATCACTGTCTGCATGCGTGAAACTTTTAACTATCGTTAAGCACGATGTCCCACGTCCGTTATTATCCTCAGTATATGGTTTGAATCGTTGATACCATCACTACTGTTGACGCAGAGAGGTAGCGCCGCATGTTGATGGATTGGAATACAAATTAGATGTTTTAGTTGACTCTAATCCACATAAACTAAAAAGTGTGGTATTGAACTGATTTGTCACTTAACTCGAAAATCATACTATAATTGTAAATGTCTTTTGTACACTTCGTTTGTGCTAACGCACTACAGGTTGTGACAGTGAAATAGTATAACACAACAATTAACTAGAATGATGTTTCACAAATCGCGTTATAGGAAAATGAATTATGTACTTATTAGCCCAAACGACATTCTGTATGCCGTTTAATATACTTTACTGTTTCACCAGCACAAGGATCACGGTTGCAAGCAATTTTTCAAATGTCGCAGAAGAACGATGCAAAAATAAGTCTGGGCATCAGACGATAAATCCTAGCCAGAAATTCGGTTGTGGAATATTTCAACAATTTGTTTTTCCAGTAGTCAGCACGTAGTCATGTGACCTCTGCTGTGTAGTTAAACAGGGTTACAAGCAGGTGTTAAGCCACCATCATACAACTAGTACCAGTCTGCTCATGTTTATTGGAAGTTTACCATGTAACTATGTAATCTTCTGATTTTCATCTGAATCAGGATTACGGCCGCAACACGTAAAACTAGATTATTAAATAAGGGAGCACTGGTTTCCAGTTTTCTCTGTGTTAACATACCGTCAAAATGGTTCAAATGGCTCTGAGCACTATGGGACTTAACATCTATGGTCATCAGTCCCCTAGAACTTAGAACTACTGAAACCTAACTAACCTAAGCACAGCACACAACACCCAGCCATCACGAGGCAGAGAAAATCCCTGACCCCGCCGGGAATCGAACCCTGGAACCCGGGCGTGGGAAGCGAGAACGCTACCATTCCGTCATCTGAGACCAATTCAGAAAATTGCAGACTACGTACCACGCGTTCCTCCTGGGACTTATGGCACACCTTTGTTGACAAGATCTTGCTTGTGATTCACGAATCTCCCATATAAGTCGCAGCTAAGAGCTCGGTAACAAACGCTCTTAAGAAGTATGGGTTGTAGAAGCGTGGTTTTGAGTGTTCCACCAAGATAACAAAATAGATTTGGTCTATGCACTCTTTAATAGTGGAATTAAATTTCTAATTGTGACGTTGCATGGTTCTAATTTGCCTTAACTAAGTTTAATTGAATCTCTGAATACGAGAAGTTACTACCGCTCATGCAATGACTCTGGTGATCATTACGCGTGTAACTCATTCATAAGTGAACTTGAGACTGAGGATAACCAACTGGTCTCAATAATACACTGTCAAACTTTGCACTCAGTCTTTATTAGAACAATATATTTTGTTGCCATATTGATGATTAGTTGTACAGTTTACCTTGTTATTTCGATCAATTTATTTCGGAATTGTTGCTATGGCGACAGATTAGTTACACGTAATCAAAGTCAGTTATTGATACCAAACGAAGTGGCAGGGTTATGATCTGTTCAACAAGATAAAAGCATTTTAAGTCCCAACAAAAACCTTATGAAAATCTGGCGACCGCGTTCGAGGCCTTTTGATTTATTGTCTGATATTCGGACTTCTCTCTCTCACTCTGTCTGTCTGTCTGTCTGTCTGCCTGTCTCTCTCTCTCTCTCTCTCTCTCTCTCTCTCTCTCTCTCTCTCTCTCTCTCTCTCTCTGTGTGTGTGTGTGTGTGTGTGTGTGTGTGTGTGTCTGTGTGTGTGTGTGTCTGTGTGTGTGTGTGTGTGTGTGTGTGTGTATGTTTCTCTATCACACTAATTCCAGGTTTTCTTCCATCATGGATTCGCCCTTTGGATTGATTTTCTACAGAAACATATCATACCACTTTAACGGAATCCATCTCTTTCAAAAACAAAATTTCTAGGTTAAAAAGCGTAATCAAACGTGAAAAAAGGAGGTAAGTGGTCAAACGTAACATAGTAACAGGTATGGGTCTCAAGGGGCATAAGGGCATCACGTCGAGCCTACACTACGATGACTGGAGCGGTGTTGAAACGGCTGGAACTTCTGAATGAATACCAGCACAGCAGGAACGTTTCGCAAATTACCATTCATAGATAATCAGTTAATGAGTACCTTAGTGTTCATCTTGGCAGCCCAAGTGTGAGTTTTCCCGGTGTGGTGGCTATGGGCAAACAGCATCATGCCTCTCGCCAAGGTATACACAAAGTCAGGCTTGCACCATGTGTAGAGTAAATACGCAGTGCTTTCGTAGTTCCGCTCTTCAGGAGTGGCGCTTTGGGTCTGTGTATGTATACATATACTCGCTGCTCAAATATCGACAGATTGTGAATGGATGACTGCGGACTGCTTTGTTTAAATTTGCCTTTCTTCCACTTGTTCTCTCCCCATCTCCCACCTCCCCCTCCCCACTGCTGTGTGTATCATGTTTTTCCTTCTGCTAGTCCCCATCCTCTGCCCCTATTTCTCTTTTTGTGCACTTTGCTGAAATTTCAAATAAGTTCAGTCATGTTACAGAATGCCACAAGAAATGTAATTCATTTACAAAACATTATAATAAATAAGTGGCATTTTACAGAATAAATCTTTCATTCTGCAGAGGAATGTCCACTACGTTAATGCCTCTTAAGGGCGATACTTCTACCAACTGAGACTGAGATCTCGTCCTTCCTCCCTCTGTCCTAGTCTCTTCTCTCCGTAAGGCAGGTTGATATTATTCTCACATGCCTGTTGTTCAGGGTAATCTACATGCCATGTGCTGAAATACAGTTTTTTTCCTGTATCTCTGCTCCTGTAGGAGATATTTTCTGAAATCGATCCAGAAGTTTGGGAGGAGAAGCTATGTAAAGAGGGAAAGCGAGATAGATAATCTTGCGAAATCAGATGAATCTTTTTGAAATAGTCTATACAATTGCGCTGTCTGCAACAATTATCTAACAAAGTAAGGAAGAGTGAACTACACTGTCCAGTCCATACGAAAGTCGCTTAAAGCTTATGGAGTTTCTGAATCAGCCAAGACATCATTGTCATAACCACTGCACCAACACATTCAATGTTTTCCTGTGGCTGTTTCATAAGTTATCTGATAACAGTAAATCCAGAAAAATATTAGAAGCAATTTCAACTTATGACCAGAATTTGTCATCATTTCTTAGGCTTTCAGAGACCTGTAAAAAGTACATTCAGTTGTGCATTTTGCACATGTGGAAACTATCTATGGCAACTTTTATAGCTGACAGAATTGTGACATATAGAAGCCATGTGGAAAATGAAGATATGTACGTCTGAAAAGTCGTGAGACAAAATAATAGTTGTTGTGGTCTTCAGTTGAGAGACTGGTTTGATGCAGCTCTCCATGCTACTCTATTCTGTGCAAGCTTCTTCATCTCCCAGTAACTACTGTAACCTACATCCTTCTGAATCTGCTTAGTGTATTCATCTCTTGGTCTCCCTCTTCGATTTTTACCCTCGACGCTGCCCTCCAATGCAAAATTTGTGATCCCCTGATGCCTTAGAACATCTCCTAAAAACCGGTCCCTTCTTCTAGTCAAGTTGTGCCACAAATTCCTCTTCTCGCCAATTCTATTCAGCACCTCCTCATTAGTTACGCGATCTGCCCACCTAATCTTCTGTAGCACCACATTTCGAAACCTTCTATTCTCTTTTTGTCCGAACTATTTATCATCCATGTTTCAATTCCATACATGGCTACTTTCCATACAAAAACTTTCAGAAAGGACTTCCTGATACTTAAATCTATACTCGATGTTAACAAATTTATCTTCCTCAGAAACGCCTTCCTTGCCATTGCCAGTCTACATTTTATATCCTCTCTACTTCGACCACGATGAGTTATTTTGCTCCTAAACAGCAAAACTCATCTACTACTTTAAGTGTCTCATTTCCTAATCTAATTCCCTCAGCATCACCCGATAATAGTTATACCCTTAAAAGAGTAACTGGGTCAATTTGAAGCGCAGTAGATGGTACAGAAACGGCATCAGGGGTCACGTCACGCTCCACACGCTGATGAAAGTCACAACAGTGGAGGCCCACTAGAAAGATGGGCCCTTCAACGAACTTGTGACGTGACATTAGTGGGCTTGACTTCCACACTGGGCGAATGCTCGGCTCGGTGTAGGGCCTGCAGGAAATTACTATGTAATTTAAAAGGTACCCACTAAAGGTCTTAACTTCGCCGTGTGCTATCGAGAGCTTGCTTGCATCTAACGCATGGCCAGGAATTATTAAACTCTGCTGAAACACTTACTCGGTGGCACTCTTAAGATCTACAGTGTTACATGCCGTGGCGTGCTCGTGACGGCCTGTCTTTCAAATAGGCCATGCAACAGTGACGTGGTGTGTGTGTGTGTGTGTGTGTGTGTGTGTGTATGTGTGTGCCAGTCGGCTGTACGGAACAAACGCATTTAAGAAGGGTCGACGTCGAGACGTTACAGAATGGCAGAAAGGGGCTGTCTTATAGAGACGTGACGATACGACACTGTGAATGAAGCATTCCGATACCATGACGCATGAATGTAAACTGTCCAAGATTTCTCCAAGAAATGATGTACCACTTGCATCCTTGTGACAGGGCCTAACATTTTTTTTTATAAGTCATCAGTTTTCAACTGGTTTGATGCGGCCTGCCAGGAATTCCTTTCCTGTGTCAACCTCTTCGTCTCCGAGGAGCACTTGCAATCTACGTCCTCAATTATTTGCTGGATGTATTCCAATCTCTTTCTTCCTCTACAGTTTTTACCCTCTGCAGCTCCCTCTAGTAATATGGAAGTCATTCCCTGACGTCTTAACAGATGTCCTATCATTCTGTCCTTCTCTTTGTCAGTGGTTTCCACATATTCCTTTCCTCTCCAATCCTACGTACAAACTCCACGTTCCTTACCTTATCAGTCCACCTAATTTTCAACATTCGGCTGTAGCACCACATCACAAATGCTTCGATTCTTTTCCCACAGTCCACACTTCATAGAATGCTATGCTCCATATGTACACTCTCAGAAATTTCTTTCTCAGTTTAATGCCTATATTTGATATTAGTAGACTTCTCTTCGCCAGGAATTCCTTTTTTGCCAGAGCTAGTCTGCTTTTGATGTCCTTCTTGCTCCCACCGTAATACGTTATTTTCTTTCCTAGATACCAGTATTCCTTCATGTACTTTGTGTCCATCAATCCTAAAGTTAAGTTTCTCGCTGTTCTCATTCCTGCTACTTCTCATTACTTTCGTCTTTGTCCGATTTACTGTCAATCTATATTCTGTACTCATTAGACTGTTCGGTCCATTCGGAAGATAATTTAATTCGTCTTCACTTTAACTGATGATACCAATGTCATCAGCGAGTCGTATCATTGATATCCTTTCAACTTTAATTTTAATCCTATTAACCTTTCTTTTATTTGCACCATCGCTTCTTCAATGTACATATTGAACAGTATGTGCGATAGACAACATCCCTGTCTCACATCCTCTTTAATCCGAGCGCTTCGTTCTTGGACGTCCACTCTTAGTATCCCCTCTTGACTCTTGTATACAGTGTATATTACTACCCCCTCCCTATAGCTTACCATAATTTTACTCAGAGCTTTGAACATCTTGCACCATTGTACGCTGTCAAATGGTTCAAATGGCTCTGAGCACTATGGGACTTAACAGCTGAGGTCATCAGTCCCCTAGAACTTAGAACTACTTAAACCTAATTAACCTAAGGACATCACACACATCCATGCCCGAGGCAGGAAACGAACCTGCGACCGTTGTGGCCGCGCGGTTCCAGACTGAAGCGCCTAGAACCGCTCGGCTACATGGGCCGGCCTGTACGCTGTCGAACGCTTTTTGCAGGTCGACAAATCCTATGAAAGTGTCTTGATTTTTCTTTAGTCTTTGCTGTCATTATCATCAGCAACGTCAGAAGTGCCTCTCTGGTGCCTTTACCTTTCCTAAAGCCAAACTGAACGTCATCTAACACACCCTCAATTTCCTTTTCTATTCTTCTGTATATTATTCTTGTCAGCAATTTGGATGTATGAGCTCATAAGCTAGTTCTGCGATAATTTTCGCACGTTCTTGGAGTCTTCGGAATTGTGTGGATGATGTTTTTATGGAAGTCAGATGGTATGTCGCCAGACTCATACATTTTACTCAGCAACTTGAATAGTCCTTTTGTTGCCACTTGCCAAATTATTTTTGTAATTCTGATGGAATGTTATCTATCCCTTCTGCCGTATGTGATTTTAAGTCCTACAAAGCTCTTTTAAATTATGATTCTAATACTGGATCCCCTATCTCTTCTAAATCGACCCCTGTTTCTTCTTATATCACACCAGACAAATCTCCCCCTCCCCCCCTCATAGAGACCTTCAGTGTACTCTTTCCACCTATCAGCTCTTTCTCCTCAGCATTCAACAGTGTAATTCCCGTTGCACTCTTAAAGTTGCCATCCTTGCGTTTAATTTCTCCGAAAGTTGTTTTGACTTGCTCTGTGCTGAGTTAATTTTTCCGACAATCATTTCTTTTTCGATGTCTTCACATTTTTCATGCAGTTATTTCGTCTTCGTTTCCTTGCACTTCCTATTTATTTCATTCCTCAGGGAATTGTATTTCTGTACTCCTGAATTTCGCTGAACGTGTTTCTACATCCTTCTATGATCCATCAGCTGAAGTATTTCTTCTGTAACCCACAGTTTCTTCGCAGTTACCTTCTTTGTATCTATGTTTTTCTTTCCAAATTTTGTGTTTACTTTTTCAGAGCCATGCATTCCTCTTAAACTGTTCTGCCTACTGAGTTATTTCTTATTGCTATATCTATAGCCTTAGGAAACTTCAAATGTATCTCGTCATTCCTTAGTACTTCCGTGTCGCACTTCTTTGTAAATTGTTTCTCCCTGACTAATACCTTAAATTTCAGCTAACTCTTCATCACCTCTACATTTTTATCTGATTCTGTATAAGTTCCTGGGTACACCTCACAATTCAGTACCTTATTTCTGAATCTCTGTCTGATCATGATGTAATATAACTGAAATCTTCTCGTATCACCCGGCCTTTTCCCAGTACACTTCCTTCTTTTATGATTCTTGAACAGGGTATTCGCTATTACTAGCTGAAAAGTATTACAGAACTCAATTAGTTTTTCTCATCTCTCATTCGTTGTCCAAAGCCCATATTCTTCTGTAACCTTTTCTTCTTCCCCTACGACTGCACTTATCCTCTCTAACTATTAGATTTTCATCCCCCTTTTCGTATTGCATTACTCTCTCATTATCCTCATATACATTCTCTATCTTCATCTTCAGCTTGCAACGTCGACATTTGTACTTCAACTATCGTTGTCAGTGTTGGTTTGCAATCGATTCTGATAAAAACAAACCTATCACTGAACTGTTCACAGTAACACACTTCCTGTCCGACCTTCCTATTCATGACGAATTTTCTGCTGCTGTTGATATTACCCTGATCAAAAATCCCTGTCTTCTTTCCATTTCACTTCGCTGCCCCTGCTATATCTAGATTGAGGCTTTACATTTCCCTTTTCAGATTTTCTAGCTTCCCTAACACGTTTAAGCTTCTGACATTCCATGCCCCGACTCGTAGAACGTTATCTTTTCGTTGATTAACCAATATTTTTCTCACGGTCACCTCCCTCCTAGGCAGCCCCCTCCCGGAAATCCGAATGTGGGAAAATTCCGGAATCTTTTGCCAATGGAGAAACTTTTCCAATCCGCTCCTCCCCACTCTTTAACAAGGCCTCTGGCAGAATGAGGGTGACTTCTTATACCGAAAGTCTTCAGCCGCCAATGATAGTTATTAATCAAAATTTAAGCAGTATCGAGTTTTGAACCCGGAATGAAGGACGTTTTGATTACTAGTCAAAGACGCTACCCCCCTTTTTTCGGTATTGTTCGTTGCGTTTGGTCTGGGCGGACGTCACATGACATCAGATGAAGTTGATCTTTAATTCGTTTACTCAATTTTTATTTATTTATTTATTTTTTTTTTATATACAGAGGACAACCAGCCCTCTGATCGAACACGCTGAGCTACCGTGCCGGCTCCCTAGACCACAGGTGCCTAACAATAGCGGTAGTAAAAATATCCTAATCGACAGGGACGGGAGATGTGTGTCAGGGCTTGCCAGTAACTATCGGTTTCCAACCCGACAGCAATTGCTGCTGACAGTGAGTTCATCTCAATCCAGCTTCCGAGCGAATGTTAAGAGGGAGTTGGATACAACAGAGGTTTGGAGCCGATACCTCCGAAATGTCAATATCTCACAGCAGATGATAACAGCCGTGTTCAAAGCTGCAAGGGTACATTCGTGGTTTAAAGAACACTCAGGCATTCTAACCCACTCAGATTAGTCCGCCAATTACACAATGTTAATCCACAGCAAAATATCTGTGACAATTGGGAACAGTCGGTGAAACATGGCAGTCAACATCCCTGATGTTTTGTATATTATTCAATCAGTGAAGTGATATGGACAGAAGATGGAGGTTTCTGGTTACTTGAGTATAGGGTAACAACAGCAGCATCGAAAAATGCAGAGGGTGAATTACTGTAAACAGTTCACTGATAGGGCTGTTCTCATGAAAATCGACTGCAAACGTACACCGACAACGATATATATATATATATATATATATATATATATATATATATATATATATATATATATATCGTAAGCTGAAGATGATGAGCCAGAGAAAGTGAGAAAGTGTACGACAATATTGAACGGGTAATTCACCACGTAAAGGCAGATGAAAATCTGATAGTCATGGGCGACTGGAATGCGGGTTTAGGGAAAGAAGTAGAAGAAAGGGTTACGTGAGAAAATGAACTTGGCTCTGAGCACTATGGGACTTAACATCTGTGGTCATCAGTCCCCTAGAACTTAGAACTACTTAAACCTAACTAACCTAGGGACATCACACAACACCCAGTCATCACGAGGCAAAGAAAATCCCTGACCCCGCCGCGAATCGAACCCGGGAACCCGGGCGCGGGAAGCGAGAACGCTACCGCACGACCACGAGCTGTGGACAAAAAATGGACTTGGTACTAGAAACAAGAGCGGAGAAAGACTAATGGAGCTCTACAATAAATTTCAGTTAGTTATAGGAAATACTCTGTTTAAGAATCAGAAGACTTGGAGGTACAAGTGTACCTGGAAAAGACCGGGAGATTCAGGAAGATTTCAGTTATATTACATCATGGTCAGATAGAGATTCAGAAATCAGATACTGGGTTGTGAGATACAGACGCAGATCACAACAGCGACGAAGAGGAGGCTGAAACTCAAGACGCTAGTCAGGAAGAATAAATCTGCAAAGAAATGGATGTACTAGAGAATGAAGAAATACGCTTGACGTTCTCTGAGGCTATAGATACTGCGGTAAGGTATGGCTCAGAAAGCAGTTCGGTTGAAGAGGAAAGGACACCTCTAAAAAGGACAATCGCAAAAGCCGGAATGAAGAACATACGTACGAAGAAGGTAACTGCGAAGGAAACATGGGTAACGGAAGAATAGTTCATGGACCAAACAAGGAAGTACAAAAAGGTGTTGGGAAATTCAGGAAAGTAGAAATACAAGCCTCTTAGGAATGAAATACTTAGGTAATGCCGAAATGGTTGCATGAAAAATACGAGGAAATCGAAAAAGAAATGGATGTTGGAAGAATTGATTCAGCATGTAGAAAAATCAAAACTACCTTTGTAGAAATTAAAACTAAGAGTGGTAACATTAATAGTGCAATGGGAATTCAAATGTTAAATGCAGACGAGAGAGCGAATAGGGGGAAAGAGTATATCGAAGGCCTCCATGAGGGCAAAGACTTGTCTGATGAGTGATAGAAGAAGAAAGAGGTGTCGATATAGAACAGATAGGGGACCCAGTATTAGACAAAAAATTTAGAAGAGCTTTGGAAGACTTAATATCGAATACGGCAGCAGGGATAGATAATATTCCATCAGAATTTGTAAAATCGTTGGGGGGAGGCGGCAACAAAACCACTATTGACGCTGGTGTGTAGAATGTATGGCGATATACAAACCTATTTAGGGAAAAACTTCATCCACAAAGTTCCCAAGATTGCAAGAGCTGACAAGAATTATAGTGAAATCAGCTTAACAGCTTATGCATCCAAGTTGCTGACAAGGACAATACACAGAAGACTGGGAAAGAAGACTGAGGATGTCTTAGACAACTATCATTTTGGCTTTATGAAAGGCAAAGGCACCCGAGAGGCAATTCTGAGTTGGCGATCGATAATGGAAGAAAGATTGAAGAAAAATCAAGACACGTTCATAGGACTTGTCGACCTTGAAAAAGCGTTTGACAATGTCAAATGGTGCAAGATGTTCGATATTCTAAGAAAAATAGGGATAAACTATAGGGAAAGACTGGTAATACACAATTTGTACAAGAGCCAGGAGAGAGTAATGAGAGTGGACGACCACGAACGATGTGCTCGAATTAAAAAGGAAAGTAGACTTCGCCCCACTGTTCAGTCTGTACATAGAAGAATGAATGACGGAAATAAAAAGATGGTTCAAGAGTGGAACTGAAATTCAAGGTGAAATGATAGCAATGATACGACTCGCTGATGACGTTGCTATCCTCAGTGTAAGTGAAGAAGATTTACATGATCCACTGAATGGAATGAACAGTAGAGTGAGTGGAGAATATGGATTGAGAGTAAATCGAAGAAAGAGGAAAGTAATGAGAAGTAGCAGGAATGAGAACAGCGAGAAACTTAACACCAGTATTAGTGATAACGAAGTGGATGAAATTAAGGAATTCTGGTCTCTAGGCAGCGAAATAACCCGTGATGGGTGGAGAAAGGAGAGTGTAATAAGCAGATTATGACTGAGAAAAAGGGTATTTATGGCCGACAGAGGTCTAGTAGTACCAAGAAGGAACCATAAGTTGAAGAACAAATTTCTGAGACTTTACGTCTGGAGCTTATCATTGTATTGTAGTGAAGTGTGGGTTGTGGGAAAACTGTAACAGAAGAGAATCGAAGAATTTGAGATGTGGTGTTACAGAAAAATGTCGAAAATTATGTGGACTAATAAGTTTAGGAATAAGGTGGAGAATCGGCGAGGACAGGAATGTCTAGGAAACACTGACAATAAGAAGGGATGGGATGGTAGGACATCTGTTGAGACGTCGTGGAATAACTTCCATGGTACTAGAGGGAGCTGCAGAGGGTAAAAGCTGCAGAGGAAGACAAGAGATTTCAATACATCCAGCAAAGAACTGGGGACGTAGGTTACACGTGCTACTCTGCGATGAAGAGGTCGGCACAGCAGGGGAATTCATCAGTGCGTGGTTTCAGCTGTGGACTTGGTGTAGGCTACCCCGAAGAAACTTGCAGGTTCTCTTCCTGGTCGAACTGATTATGTGGTGGTGTTACACGGTATTAGCGTGATTTCTCTTGGGGGGATATTGGGGGGGGCGGAGGGGGGGGGGATGGGACTACCTCGCTTGTCTACTGCTCTTACGTCACCCTTAATTGTTGTCGAGTTCAGTCACTGTTCCGATAGATTCATGCCACAAATAAGGAGACACGTACAATTCTCAGTAAGGCAGCATTGTGTCGCAGGTGAAGTTTGTTATCTTATTTTATTATTTGGCACACAAAGGTAGAGATCTCGTTCTACGTAACTGTTATACAATTATATATCATAGGAAGAATTTTTAGGATCCAAAGTATAGCATTTAAATGACCTATACTTCTGAAAATTTTGAAAACAAGGCAAAAGGGAAATAGATTCGGATTTAATATCACGTTGACAAGGACGTCATTAGAAAAAAGCTGGAGTTACGAAAGATCGATAAGAAATGTGGTAGTGTCCGTTTTTCAAAGTCATCTTTTCGCCGATATTTGCCTTAATCGTCTTAGGGAAACTATCGAAAACGGAAATCGGAAAGAATGGACGTGAATCTGAGCCGCTGTTCTCCTGAAAGCAATCGCAGTTTCTTAACAGTCCACTCGGCAAAATTATAGAAAATTCGATAACGCTTGCGGTTCCATAAATGATGTAGGATAATGCAATGTACGTCGTGATTCATAAAGACCGGAAAGGTTTTGTTTCCTGCCTTCAAGCTTTATGCAAGAGCGATGCTTTCTAGGAGGCTATCATTTTTAGATTTCATGGGGACTAGGTATATGAAAGACCGTTAACGTGGACGAAGCGCTAGCCTCCGTTGCGACACTGCTCCTCCTTTGGTAGGGACACGAAAGTTGGTTCCTCGCACGCGCCCTTTATCGGCTGTAACTACTATTTTGTCGACTGCACGGTACTCATTACAGCTGGAAGTACCCCGTGATAGGCCATATTAGGCCATCTCGTTCTGAATATGTTGACGAAACGTACATTCTACATCGCCGGAAAGAAACGGCGGGGTGCTACATGATATGCGTCGAAAATACAGTGAGGTGACAAAAGTCATCAGATACCTCCTGATATCGTGTCGGACTTCCTTTTGCCCGGTATAATACAGCAACTCGACGTGACATGAACTCAAAAAAACGCTGGAAGTCCCGCGCAGAAGTAATCAAATGGCTCTGAGCACTATGGGACTCAACATCTCAGGTCATCAGTCCCATAGACTTAGAACCACTTAAACCTAACTAACGTAAGGACATCACACACATCCATGCCCGAGGCAGGATTCGAACCTGCGACCGTAGCAGCAGCGCGGTTCCGGGCTGAACGCCTAGAACCGCTCGGCCACAGCGGCCGGCTGCAGAAGTATTGGGCCACGCTGCCTCTACAGTCATCCATGAGAAAGTGTTGCCGAACTGACCTCTCGAATATGTCCCATGAATGTGTGATGGAATTCATGTCAGGTGATCTGGATGGCCAAATGGAGTCCATGAATGACTTAAAATGGTCTCCAGTCTGTCGAACATAACCAGTTCTAGTCAATGATCGGTTCAGTTGGGCCGATGACCCAATCCATCCCATGTAAACACGGCCGACACCATTATAGCGCCACCACCAGCTTGCACAGTGCCTTGTTGAGAACTGGGGTCCAGGGGTTCTTTAGGATAGCGCCACACTCTAACCGCAGTATCGGCTCACACCAAATGAAATCGGGGCTCACCTGACCAGGCCACGGTTTCCCAGTCGTCTAAGGTCCAACCGATGCGGTCACGAGACCAGGAAAGGCGCTGCAGCGACGGCAGTCGCGGTGGTCGCCTGCTGACACAGCCGATTAACGCGAAATTTTGCCCCACTGTCCTAACGCATACGTTCGTCGTACGTCACACATTAATTTCTGTAAGACAAGATGACTGTAGGAGGTGATAAATGGAAGGAAACAGTACTTCACCAACAAGTAAAAAGAAGAAATATGACCTACGTGTCGTGTCAAAGTATAAAATGCTTACTTGTACACGATGAGGGGCATACACTACGTTATATCTGTAAGATGAGTGTCCAAGACGTCTTATAAACCGAATGTAAGACCAACCTCAGAACATAACATATGTAGAACGTTTGAAAGAGACCCACAAGGAAACTGTTCATGACGCAAACATTCATATACGCATATGCGAATGCATCAAATATCGTGTACTGCCATTATACAATCATACACAGGGATACTAAGTAGCCCTGAAGGATACACTGCATCCTTCCGGGCTACTTAGTATCCTTGTGTGTGATTGTTTCGTGGCAGTACACGATATTTGATGCTTTCGCATATGAATGTTTGCATCATGAACAGTTTCCTTGTGGGTCTCTTTCATATGTTCTGCATATGTTATGTTTTCAGGTGGGTCTTACATTGGGTTTATAGCACGTCTTGGACATTCATTTTATAGTATGACATAATGTATGCCCCTTATCTGTGTACAACTAAGCATTTTATGCTTTGACACGACACATAGGTCATATTCCTTCTTTTTACTTGTTTTTGAGGTATTGTTTCCTTCCATTTATCACCTCCTACACTTATCTTGTCTTACAGAAAGTTATTTCAGGATTGTGCAAATAGTATATGTCCGACTGTCCAATAAAAATCATGAATAGTTATTTAAATAAGTTTTTAATAGATAGTATAATTGTACATTGTATTGAGTGGGAATTTGTGATGGTATATTTTAGTTATGTGTCAATGGATGTATCTGTTCGTTCTATCAAATCTTCGGTGTAGATTCACTTGCAGAGTTCTGCCATTGTTTCTCATTCTGTTTCTATGTAACTTGATTGATAAGTTGGTAATGCTATCGTTACTTTTTTATGCATACAGGCCTGAATATGACACATTGAAGCATGGAAACTGGTTGCAACAAAATAAAATCAAATCATTAGGACGGCTGTAGGTGTTTTATTTTATCACAATACGAAAGAGACTGGCTGATTCAAGGAAGACTGCATTCATCGAGGCGTTAGCAAATCAGGATGAGTGTGATGTAGATATTTTAGGAGGCATTGTTGGAAACAGAAAACGCCTGTGGCAGTGGACAAAAAAACTCCATCTGCACCATTTCTTGAAGAAACATTATTTTAGCTGAAGTAGCGCAAGAAATATACAAAGCTATTTTAGTTTGTGCTTTGAGTGCTTTGGAGTAGAAATCATCAGTATTGGCAGCCGCTGACTTCCAGCATAAGAAGTCACCACCATTCTCCCAACGGCCTTCTCAAAGAGGACGGAGGAGCGGATACAGTTTCAGTGCTCACGCATGCCCACAAAGGCGGAAGAATCAGCAATGATCAACGAGATCAGGATGCAGAAGGCAATGGAAACCACTGCACTAAAGACACTACCATAGAGCATTGTATCGTAGTCAAACATGGACTGTGAGAAAACCGGAACGGAAGAGAATCGATTTGAGATATGATGGTACACACGAATGCTGAAAATTAGGTGGACTGATTAGGTAAGGAATGGGGACTTTCTGTGCAGAATCGGAGAGGAAAGGAACATGTGGAAAACACTGACAACTAGAAGGGAGTGGATGTTAAGACATCGGGGAATGTCTGCCAGGGTACTAGAGGGAGCTGGAGAGGTCAAAAACTATATAGGGAGACAGAGATTGGAATGCACCAGCAAATAATTGAGGACGTAGGTTGCAAGTGCTACTCTGAGATGAAGAGGTAGCACAGGAGAGGAATTCGTGGCGGGTCACATCAGACCATTCACACGCCCTCATTCGGATCTCTGGGAGGGGACTGCCAAGGGGGACGCTACCATCAGAAAAAGATTGAATAGGCAACGAAAGGATAACATTCTACGTCCAGGGGCACAGAATGCCAAAAGTTTGAACGTGGTAGGGGAGCTAGAAAATCTGAAATGAGAAATGTCAAGGCTCAATCTAGTTATATTGGGGGGGGGGGGGGGGTTCAGTGAAGTGAAACGGAATGAAGAGAAGAATTAGGGGCAGAGGAGAGTAGGGTCATATTAACAGCAGCAGAAAATGGCACAACAAAGGTAAGATTCGTAAGGAATTGGAATGTAGGGCAGAGAGTGAGCTACTATTAACAGTTGAGAGATAGGGTTGATCTCATCAGAATCAACAGCAACGATAGTTCAGGTATACATGACAAGGTCGGAAGCCGAAGATGAAGAGATGGAGAAAGTACATAAGGATATTGAAGGATAATTCATAATGTAAAGGAAGACGAAAATGTAATAGCCATCGGAGATTGGAATATGGTTCTATGGAAAGGAGTAGAACTAAAGGTTACGGGAGAATATGGACTTGGTATTAGGAATGAGAGAGGATAAAGACTACTTGAGCTCTGTAATATATTTCTGCTAATAAAGCGAATACCCTGTTCAAGAATCACAAGAGGATGAAGTATACTTGGAAGAGGCTAGGAGATACAGGACGATTTCAATTAGACTATGTCATGGTCAGACAGAGATTCTGAAATCAGATACTGGATTGTAAGGCTTACTTAAGAGCAAATACAGACACAGACCACAGTTCAGTAATGATGAAGAGTAAGCTGAAGTTTAAGAGAATAATCAGGAGGAATTAATGCGCAAAGAAGTCGGATACGGAAGTGCTAAGGAATGAAGAGATGCGCTTGAAGTTTTCTGTAGCTATAGATAATGCGGAAAGGAATACCTCAGTAGCCAGTTGGGACACTTCTAAATAGGACAATCTCTGAAGTCGGAAAGAAAAACATAGGTACAAAGAAGGTAACTGCGAAGAAACTCTAGTTAACAGAGTTCAGTTAATGAACGAAACAAGGAAGTACAAAACTGACTTAAATGAAAACACCTCTTCCCTTGGGGCGTTGACATATTTCACGGTCGAAGACTACATTTCGCAGTGCATGGAGCAACAGGGTAACTTTCTTGGCAACCCTAGACACTGCTGGCACCCCATCCCCCTCCCAAGACGATTCAACCGTTCTCTAAGGACATCGTGGGCCAGAACCTCATTGAACGTGATCGCGATTCTTCGAAGTGTAGCGCACCTCGGTTTCTGCTCCGGTGTACAGGGTGGAACCATAATCGACCATTCAAATCCATTCGACGAAATCTGAAGATGGTCCGAAATAGTAAATGATGTTTATGCTTTTTTCAGATCTATTTCGCGCCCTCATGTGTCCTCATCACGGGAGAGGGAGGAGGAGGTTGAGGGAGGCGTGAATAAAACGGCAAAGCGTTCAAAGTCCCCCACTTCCACCCCCTCCCCCTCCATTCTCTGTGCCACCCGCGCACCCTTACTTTCTTACTTTACTTGTACAGAGGCAGCCATTCCTCCTTGGACACTGTGTAAGAGGAGCATTGCTCTCGCATAACGCTTGGTGATTACTTTAAGTTTTCCTTGACGAAATCTATTTCGTCATTACGAATCAGAGTAGCTTCCAACTTTCAGCGAATGTTAGTAACGTTAGGCATAATATCAAAAGAGGAAACCAAAAGCGAGAAGTTGAATCACACGGTGACAGCTGATAAAGGTAATAAAAATGACTGTAATGAAAAAAGGACGGATACATTCAAATTATTTTATCTTATAGAGGAAAGTCTTTTATATCACATCAGAACCAACTTTCATCACATGAACAGCAATCGTTTCGTTGTATATCCAGTGCTAGTGATCGGTCTTATATTGCCAAAAAGAGTGAGGAACTCAGTAGAGCTGTATTTACACCCATATCAACAAGGGTTCACAAACGCTTATTTTTAAAGTTACGAAACAGTTATTGCTGTTGGGTTGGATTTGGGAGTACTTTTTAATTCTTGAATGTCTATTGCCTGTACTGAGATATGTCGCTTTTGGTGTAAAACAATTATGGTAACAGTTGAAGTTTCACGCCAAAAGAGGTTTCAGTCACAAACTGATCTGGCATTAGTGAAGATTTTTGTATATAATTTATAAATATTTCATGCAATTTGTCCGAATTACGATGAATTAGAGTTAAGTTATACAAACGATGCCTTGCCACCTAACGAACAGTTGCCGTAACTCGAGCAACAGTGCCTCGAGAACGCAGCATGCGGGGTTTACTTTGCGTCTGCTATAGTGTTCTAGTAGTGAGCTCCACATTGTGCGCCGAGCGAGTAGGTAGTTGTTTGCTCACTCCACGGCAACTTACAAATGTTTGGGAGTTTATAACATGAGTGGTGTTTGGGCTTTTGTGTGAGCGAGGGCGTTGTCACGTGTCATCCTTCTTTGGCTGTGTTTCTCAGAGCGGCCTAGTCCACTCCTGTTGTTTCCCTTAAAGATATTGTCAGCTTTTCGTTTGATAAGTCGTTCCATAACATGCAGCCCAGATTCTTAGCAATATTTGTCTGGTTAGTTGATACTTTTCATGTTACCTCCGACCAAGTGCATACCGCGTATTTTGAGAGTGAGATTTACGTGTCCTTTGTAAGATTCGTGGACCCTCTTCAAGTAGACAAGTTGGTATTAACGCTTGGTAATCGGGTTCCCTTCCGGCATGGAGGTGATTCGATCAGTATGGTGCTGCTTGGGAATGCGGATGTTGAATATACCAACGTTCGAACACGCCGTCTTCCTATAGAGGTAGAGAATATTTGTCTTAAGGGAGTTTCTACGCAATACCGTGGACCATGTCGTTGATGGGGAGGCTTGCGTGCCTCAGCGATACAGATGGCCGTACCGCAGGTGGAACCACAACGGAGGGGTATCTGCTGAGAGGTCAAACAAACACGTGGTTTCTGAAGAGGGACAGCAGCCTTTTCAGTAGTTGCAGGGGCAACAGTCTGGATGATTGACTGATCTGGCCTTGTAACAATAACCAAAACGGCCTTGTTGTGCTGGTACTGCGAACGGCTGAAAGCATGGGGAAACTACAGCCGTAATTTTACCCGAGGGCTTGCAGCTTTACTGTATGGTTAAATGATGATGTCGTCCTCTTGCGTAAAATATTCCGGAGGTAAAATAGTCCCCCATTCGGTTCTCCGGGCGGGGACTACTCAAGAGGACGTCGTTATCAGGAGAAAGAAAACTGGCGTTCTACGGATCGGAGCGTGGAATGTCAGATCCCTTAATCGGACAGGTAGGTTAGAAAATTTAAAACGGGAAATGGATAGGTTAAAGTTATATATAGTGGGAATTAGTGAAGTTTGGTGGCAGAAGGAAGAAGACTTCTGGTCAGGTGAATACAGGGATAAAAATTCAAAATCAAACAGCGGTAATGCAGGAGTCAGTTTAATAATGAATAAAAAAAATAGGAGTTCGGGTAAGCTATTACAAACAGCATAGTGAATGCATTATTGTGGCCAAGATAGACACGAAGTCCACGCCTACTACAGTAGTACAAGTTTATATGCCAACTAGCACTGCAGATGATGAATAAATTGATGAAATGTATGATGAGATAAAAGAAATTATTCAGGTAGTGAAGGGAGACGAAAATTTAATAGCCATGGGTGACTGGAATTCGAGAGTAGGAAAAGGGAGAGAAGGAAACATAGTAGGTAAATATGGATTGGGGGCACGAAATGAAAGAGGAAACCGTCTGGTAGAATTTTGCACAGAGCATGACTTAAACATAGCTAACACTTGGTTCAAGAATCATAAAAGAAGGTTGTATACATGGAAGAATCCTAGAGATACTAGAAGGTATCAGATAGATTATATAATGGTAAGACAGAGATTTAGGAACCAGATATTAAATTGTAAGACATTTCCAGGGACAGATGTGGACTCTGACCCCAATCTATTGGTTATGAACTGTAGATTAAAACTAAAGAAACTGCGAAAAGGTGGAAATTTAAGGAGATGAGACCTGGATAAACTGACTAAACTAGAGGTTGTACGGAGTTTCAGGGAGAGCATAAGGGAACAATTGTCACGAATGGGGGAAAGAAATACAGTAGAAGAAGAATGGGTAGCTCTGAGGGATGAAGTAGTGAAGGCAGCAGAGGACCAAGTAGGGCTAGTAGAAATCCTTGGGTAACAGAAGAGATACTGAATTTAATTGATGAAAGGAGATAATACAAAAATGCAGCAAGTGAAGCAGGCAAAAAGGAATACAAACGTCTCAAAAAGGCGATCGACATGAAGTGCTAAATAGCTAAGCAGGGATGGCGAGAGGACAAATGTAAGGATGTAGGACTTATCTCACTAGGAGTAAGATAGATACTGCCTAAAGGAAAATTAAAGAGACCTTTGGAGAAAAGAGAACCACTTATATGAATATCAAGAGTTCAGATGGAAACCCAGTTCTAAGCAAAGAAGGGAAAGTAGAAAGGTGGAAGGAGTATGCAGAGGGTCTATACAAGGGCGATGTTCTTGAGGACAATATTATGGAAATGGAAGAGGATGTAGATGAAGATGAAATGGGAGATATGATACTGCGTGAAGAGTTTGACAGAGAACTGAAAGACCTAGGTCAAAACAAGGCCCGCCAGTAGACAACATTCCATTAGAACTACTGACAGCCTTGGGAGAGCCACTCCTGACAAAACTCTACCATCTGGTGAGCAAGATGTATGAGACAGGTGAAATACCATCAGACTTCAAGAAGAATATAATAATTCCAATCCCAAAGAAAGCAGGTGTTGACAGACGTGAAAATTACCGAGTTACCGCTTGAATAATTCACAGACGAATGGAAAAACTAGTACAAGCCGACCTTGGGGAAGATCAGTTTGGATTCCGTAGAAATATTGGAACACGTGAGGCAATACTGACTCTACGACTTATCTTAGAAGAAAGATTAAGGAAAGGCAAACCTACATTTCCAACATATGTAGACTTATAGAAAGCTTTTGACAATGTTGACTGTAATAGTCTAAAGGTGGCAGGAGTAAAATACAGGGAGCGAAAGGCTATTTACAATTTGTAGAGAAAGCAGATGGCAGTTATAAGAGTCGAGGGGCATGAAAGGGAAGCAGTGGATGGAAAGGGAGTGAGACAGGGTTATAGTCTCTCCCCGATGTTATTCAATCTGTATATTGAGCAAGCAGGAAAGGAAACAAAAGAAAATTTCGGAGTGGGTATTAAAATCCATAGAGAAGAAATAAAAACTTTGAGGTTCGGTGATGACATTGTAATTCTGTCAGAGACAGCAAATGACTTGGAACAGCAGTTGAACGATATCTACAGTGTCTTGAAAGGAGGATATGTGATGAACATCAACAAAAGCAAAACGAGGATAATGGAATGTAGTCGAGTTAACTCGGGTGATGCTAAGGGAAGTAGATTAGGAAATGAGACACTTAAAGTAGTAAAGGAGTTTTGCTATTTGGGGAGCAAAATAACTGATGATGGTCGAAGTAGAGAGGATATAAAATGTAGACTGGCAATGGCAAGGAAAGCGTTTCTGAAGAAGAGAAATTTGTTAACATCGAGTATAGATTTAAGTGTCAGGAAGTCGTTTCTGAAAGTATTTGTATGGAGTGTAGCTATGTATGGAAGTGAAACATGGACGACAAATAGTTTAGGCAAGAAGAGACTAGAAGCTTTCGAAATGTGGTGCTACAGAAGAATGCTGAAGATTACATGGGTAGATCACATAAGTAATAAGGAAGTATTGAACAGAATTGGGGAGGAGTTTGTGGCAAGAAGAAGGGATCGGTTGGCAGGACATGTTCTGAGGCATCAAGGGATCACAAATTTAGCATTGGAGGGCAGCGTGGAGGGTAAAAATCGTAGAGGGAGACCAAGAGATGAATACACTAAGTAGATTCGGAAGGATGTAGGTTGCAGTAGGTACTGGGAGATGAAGCAGCTTGCACAGGATAGAGTAGCATGGAGAGCTGCATCAAACCAGGCTCAGGACTGAAGACCACAACAACAACCAACATGGTGAATGAGAGGCATTCTCCGTGAACACCGGTCAATTCAACGCAGGCTCCAATGCTGCAGCGGCATACTTTGTTGGAAATATAAATTAAAAAGAACCACCATCTCATTTCCAAGTTTATGCATATCGTATTCATGTTATGTACATCGAACAGATAGGGACGTGTTTTATGTGCAATGAAAATGGCCATCTTCGAACCAACTACCTGTGGAGAGCTTTTGGTTTACTGTCTCCTGTTGAACGGCGCCCTACGTTAACAGTTGCTGAACTGGTCCCCACTGGCGACGAATTTGTGGCTACAGCTTTCCTTGTTTTTGGTAAATGGAAATGAGCCTTTGGCGTCATCGGCCGGGAGGCACCCTGCATGGCAGATGCGGCTGCCTTGGTGCAGGTCTTATTACATTCGACGCCACATTGGGCGACCTGCGCGTCGGATGGGGATGAAATGATGACGAAGACCACATAACACCCGGTCCCTGAACGGAAAAAATCTCCGACCCAGCCGTGAAGCGAACCCGGGCCCGTAGGAAGGCAATCCGTCACCCTTACCACGCAGCGGATCTGGTTTCTGGTATCCGCTATCACTGTGGCGATTTTCGGCTGTTGCTGCATTGTACTCATGTTGTTGAATTAGTTTTGCCTTCCTCTGTCCCATCTCCCCTGAGTTGTGTTTGTCTGTTAATTCTACAAGTAGTATGGAACCATATAGCCTTGGCGAAGCGTAAATCGGGGAGGCAGTCACTGGTATTCCTGTTGCTGCCGAGGGGCTCCCTGGGGGGCCTATTCCGGCAACAGCGCTCGCTATTGGCTGGAGCCCCCTGACGTCACAGTGAGGCTGCAAAGTGCAGCGCAGCAGTGTTCCATTATGCGGCTAATGCTCTGCAGCACAGACGATGTGGCATTGTAGTGGTTCGTTGTAATTTCTGTTTTTTTCAATACACAATGTAACAAACAAAAACAAGTGCCATGAGAGATATTACACATTAGGACTAAATAAATGAAAATTAAGCTGAAAAATAACATTCGTTTGATGAAGCAGCAGATGTTAAAGTAGCGCGTTCCGGATTTCTGTTGCCATTTACCGGATGATCATGCAGTTCATAGCTGCTCCCTCCTTGTGGCACATTTATTCATGGTTTACAACTTTGCTTATTGATTCAGATACCTAATCTTCGTAAAAGTTCTTGTTCTTACACAAAGAGCAATAACGGTCATGAAGCTCAGAGAACTTTTGTTTCAAAATAGAGCACAGCGGCTTTACGAGATTATTTGTTTGCGCACTCCATTTCGATGAAAATCAGTAAATTAGTCTTCAAACTGCAACACTCTACCCATGCTGGCATGTAAGTCATGACCACCACGAGATAATTTGATAAACAGTCTATTAGGCTCTCCTACTTTCCCTTTAGCTGCTGGAAAACTTAATGATTTATTAACGTTATCGCACTTAAATCTAATATAGCTTGGAGTGTATTTCACCGCTTATAGGAAAAACATCCGAGATTACAGAGACAGCGCAACTAATACCAAATCTGTTAATAAACTTTCTTCGACATTCACAGATTCTGTGAGGTTTCGTACTCGTAATTCATAAACAACGTTTACATAGAGTTCACTGGTAACGGTACTTAGAGACTTAGAAGTGTTTAGTCGGAAGTTGTACTGTAGTCTATATTTACGAAATTTGCTTTATCTGTATCGACACACAATTCCTTCCAAACTTCTACATTTTTTTCCACCTGTACCACATGTCACAACTATAACACATATTCTTATTCCTGAACTGTCTTAAAGATACTCTGAGGCGAATTACAAATAATAACTGTCGAATCATAATAAACTGGTTGCTTCCACTGTTTACACAAGCCACGGGTCAAGCAGATTTCAACATAGGAATGTGAATCGGCCACTATGGCCTTCAATGAGTCGTAAAATATGCGATCATCAGCACTCGTTTCGCCAAATGTCAGAGCTCCTACTCTCTCTTGGGCACTGAAAGGTTTGACTTAGCCTTAGATAAACATAGGCGAACTTCGAGAAAACCCGGTCTCCATTAAAATTTTTCGTCCATTTCTGAAGTGTAGCGCCGCACAGCAACGGAATTTTTCGCTCCCGCAAAGAAGCGAATAAGTTAATGCATGAACAAATTTCTTTGAATTCACCTCACCCTTTTTGTTCAACATTCATCGTATTTGCTCCGGTGTTAAACATTTTGATAACGCATTTCTTACGCTATTGTGCAAATTTTCTTTTCTTTCGCATCAAACGACCTTCTTAGTCGCTTGAACGAAAGAACATAGCGAAAAGCATTTGTTTTACTTGGTAAATCTCTTTAAGCTGTTTATTTCTGTCCATTTAGTTTTTTGAAAGTTGGACGTCGGACCTCAGTTCCTTAATTTCTAAATCCTTGTTCACTGTTTCACTGACCTCATGAACGGGATCTATAACTGTGGACGGTCGACTTATTTTTTTTCGGTGACAGTTTGTAAAGTTGTCAAAGCACGTTTTTGCAAACTTCTTGCTTCCTAGCGTTGTGCACGACTTCCAAATCTCTAACGAATGAATCTAATTTTGTAGTTCTTGGAATTATTTACTAAGTACTACAGAACTACAGTAGTTTCTAACAATTAATCAGATAAATAATAGACAAAAGCGATAAAATATCAGGCACATAATTTGCTACAACAGCTTACTTCGATAACATTTAAAAATGGAAGATTATGCAATGGACAGGATTCCAAATCACAACCTTCAGCATGGCAGGCAACTGTACAGCCACTCTGGCCACCATTGTTATTATTAAGACTTAAGTGTCGCAGCGAAATGTTTAGTTATAAGAGTTCAGTCAGAATTAGTGCTATACTCTTACACTGAAATAGTAATTCCTGAGAACACGAAAAAATAAGGGCTATTTCCACGAGAAATGAAGCTATAATATCCAGGAGTTAAAGCTAATAAACCTGAGCAACGTAATTTGTACCCTACAAAATTGAACCGAGTCGTTCACTGTCGTAGAGTAATCCAGTACCACGCGCAGAAAAGCATTTAAATCTGAGTGAATGAATTTATTTTAAGGTAATTTTTGAGTTCCAATTACTCTGAGGGTTATTTATTACTAACTTCTCTTCTTTTCGCCTGCATCTCTGCTTTCTGTAATTTCTGCACTATGTTAGTTTGAAATGTTGAAAAGTTCCCTTTTGAACAATTATACATGACTGTGCTTAAACTGACACACAATATTTTTTTTAGCACAACGCAATCCCTGCCGCCGTTGGATAAGCAGCTGCAGCAGCAAGTCGTATACTCCTAGCTCACTCATTTGTTATATAGTTTAATTCTTAATTTCTTCGCGTGTTTTTGGTACTTGCATTGTTTAATTCATAAATTTCGGGCGTATTATAGTATTTGAGAGTTGTAGCATCGCGTTTTAGTACCTGAATAGTGTAAAATCGCGTAGTCTCCTTCCACCGCCGAGCAGTGTCAGCAGTGCGCAAGTAGCAGCATTACTGCATTTACTAGGCAATCTTGTATTTTAATAACAGTTTAAATTTTGTCGATTTGTTTGCGCTCTCTGTAGATTAGTTCAGACGTTCTTTGCAAAACAGTTTGTAGCATGGATAAGGACTGCAACTGCTGTGTTCGGATGCAGGCTGAGTTGGCATCCCTTCGCTCCCAGCTTCAGGCAGTGTTGGCTTCAGTCACAAAGCTTGAGGCTGTTGTCAATGGGCATCATTGTGGGGTCCGGATGGGGGTTTGTCGGGGACGGCCAGCTAGTCCCACGCATCCCCCGATCGCACTACGACTGTGGTTGCCCGGGATACTGCCCGCATTGAGGCTGATCCCTCACCTGTGGTAGAGTGGGAGGTCGTCTCAAGGTGTGGCAGGGGGCGAAAGACATTCCGGAGGGCTGAACGGAAGGCCTCTCCAGTTTCTCTGACGAACCGGTTTCAGGCTCTGTCTCAGGCTGATACTGATATTCGGCCTGACATGGCTGCTTGTCCTGTTCCAGAGGTTGCCCTCAGTCTGCAAGATCCGGGCGGTCGCAGAGGGTGGGCTTACTGGTAGTTGGGAGCTCCAACGTCAGGCGCGTAATGGGGCCCCTTAGGGAAATGGCAGCAAGAAAGGGGAAGAAAACCAATGTGCACTCCGTGTGCATACCGGGGGGAGTCATTCCAGATGTGGAAAGGGTCCTTCCGGATGCTATGAAGGGTACAGGGTGCACCCATCTGCAGGTGGTCGCTCATGTCGGCACCAATGATGTGTGTCGCTATGGATCGGAGGAAATCCTCTCTGGCTTCCGGCGGTTATCTGATTTGGTGAAGACTGCCAGTCTCGCTAGCGGGATGAAAGCAGAGCTCACCATCTGCAGCATCGTCGACAGGGCTGACTGCGGACCTTTGGTACAGAGCCGAGTGGAGGGTCTGAATTAGAGGCTGAGACGGTTCTGCGACCGTGTGGGCTGCAGATTCCTCGACTTGCGCCATAGGGTGGTGGGGTTTCGGGTTCCGCTGGATAGGTCAGGAGTCCACTACACGCAACAAGCGGCTACACGGGTAGCAGGGGTTGTGTGGCGTGGGCTGGGCGGTTTATTAGGTTAGATGGCCTTGGGCAAGTACAGAAAGGGCAACAGCCTCAACGAGTGCGGGGCAAAGTCAGTACATGCGCGGACCAAGCAGCAATCGGTATTGTAACTGTAAACTGTCGAAGATGCATTGGTACAGTACCGGAACTTCAAGCGCTGATAGAAAGCACCGAAGCTGAAATCGTTATCGGTACAGAAAGCGGGCTGAAGCCAGAGATAAATTCTGCCGAAATTTTTACAAAGGCACAGACGGTGTTTAGAAAGGATAGATTGCATGCAACCGGTGGTGGAGTGTTCGTCGCTGTTAGCAGTAGTTCATCCTGTAGTGAAGTAGAAGTGGATAGTTCCTGTGAATTATTATGGGTGGAGGTTACACTCAACAACCGAGCTAGGTTAATAATTGGCTCCTTTTACCGACCTCCCGACTAAGCAGCATTAGTGGCAGAACAACTGAGAGAAAATTTGGAATACATTTCACATAAATTTTCTCAGCATGTTATAGTCTTAGGTGGAGATTTCAATTTACCAGATATATACTGGGACACTCAAATGTTTAGAACGGGTGGTAGGGACAGAGCATCGAGTGACATTATACTGAGTGCACTATCCGAAAATTACCTCGAGCAATTAAACAGACAACCGACTCGTGGAGATAACATCTTGGACCTACTGATAACAAACAGACCCGAACCTTTCGACTCTTTAAGTGCAGAACAGGGAATCAGTGACGATAAGGCCGTTGCAGCATCCCTGAATATGGAAGTTAATAGGAATATAAAAAAATGGGAGGAAGGTTTATCTGTTTAGCAAGAGGAATAGAAGGCAGATTTCAGACTACCTAACAGATCAAAACGAAAATTTCTGTTCCTACACTGACAATGTTGAGTGTTTATGGAAAAAGTTCAAGGCAATCGTATAATGCGTTTTAGAAAGGTACGTGCCGAGTAAAACTGTGAGGGACGGGAAAAACCACCGTGGTACAACAACAAAGTTAGGAAACTACTGCGAAAGCAAAGAGAGCTTCACTCCAAGTTTAAAGGCAGCCAAAACCTCTCAGACTAACAGAAGCTAAACGATGTCAAAGTTAGCGTAAGGAGGGCTATGCGTGAAGCGTTCAGTGAATTCGAAAGTAAAATTCTATGTACCGACTTGACAGAAAATCCTAGGAAGTTCTGGTCTTACGTTAAATCAGTAAGTGGCTCGAAACAGCATATCCAGACACTACGGGATGATGATGGCATTGAAACAGAGGATGACACGCGTAAAGCTGAAATACTAAACACCTTTTTCCAAAGCTGTTTCACAGAGGAAGACCGCACTGCGGTTCCTTCTCTAAGTCCTCGCACAAACGAAAAAATGGCTGACATCGAAATAAGTGTCCAAGGAATAGAAAAGCAACTGGAATCACTCAACACAGGAAAGTCCTCTGGACCTGACAGGTTACCAATTCGATTCTACACAGAGTACGCGAAAGAACTTGCCCCCCTTCCAACAGCCGTGTACCGCAAGTCTCTAGAGGAACAGAAGGTTCCAAATGATTGAAAAAGAGCACAGGTAGCCCCAGTCTTCAAGAAGGGTCGTCGAGCAGATGCGCAAAACTATAGACCTATATTTCTGTCGTCGATCTGTTGTAGAATTTTAGAACATGTTTTTTGCTCGAGTATCATGTCGTTTTTGGAAACCCAGAATCTACTATGTAGGAATCAACATGGATTCCGGAAACAGCGATCGTGTGAGACCCAACTCGCTTTATTTGTTCACGAGACCCAGAAAATATTAGATACAGGCTCCCAGGTAGATGCTATTTTCCTTGACTTCCGGAAGGCGTTCGATACAGTTCCGCACTGTCGCCTGATAAACAAAGTAAGAGCCTACGGAATATCAGACCAGCTGTGTGGCTGGATTGAAGAGTTTTTAGCAAACAGAACACAGCATGTTGTTATCAATGGAGAGACGTCTACAGACGTTAAAGTGACCCCTGGCGTGCCACAGGGGAGTGTTATGGGACCATTGCTTTTCACAATGTATATAAATGACCTAGTAGATAGTGCCGGAAGTCCCATGCGGCTTTTCGCGGATGATGCTGTAGTATATAGAAAAGTTGCAGCATTAGAAAATTGTAGCGAAATGCAGGAAGATCTGCAGCGGATAGGCACTTGGTGCAGGGAGTGGCAACTGTCCCTTAAGATAGACAAATGTAATGTATTGCGAATACATAGAAAGAAGGATCCTTTATTGTATGATTATATGATAGCGGAACAAACACTGGTAGCAGTTACTTCTGTAAAATATCTGGGAGTATGCGTACGGAACGATTTGAAGTGGAATGATCACATAAAATTAATTGTTGGTAAGGCGGGTACCAGGTTGAGATTCTTTGGGAGAGTGCTTAGAAAATGTAGTCCATCAACAAAGGAGATGGCTTACAGAACACTCGTTCGACCTATACTTGAGTATTGGTCATCAGTGTGGGATCCGTACCAGATCGGTTTGACGGAGGAGATAGAGAAGATCCAAAGAAGAGCGGCGCGTTTCGTCACAGGGTTATTTGGTAACCGTGATAGCGTTACGGAGATGTTTAGTAAACTCAAGTGGCAGACTCTGCAAGAGAGGCGCTCTGCATCGCGGTGTAGCTTGCTCGCCAGGTTTCGAGAGGGTGCGTTTCTGGATGAGGTATCGAATATATTGCTTCCCCCTCCATATACCTCCCGAGGAGATCACGAATGTAAAATTAGAGAGATTAGAGCGCGCATGGAGGCTTTCAGACAGTCGTTCTTCCCGCGAACCATACGCGACTGGAACAGGAAAGGGAGGTAATGACAGTGGCACGTAAAGTGCCCTCCGCCACACACCGTTGGGTGGCTTGCGGAGTATAAATGTAGATGAAATGTAAATGTAGATGTAGATGACTTTCAGAAATCCCTACAAAAGAATGGCCCTGACTAACATTAAAAATCTTCGTTACTCAAGCTACTGCAATACAGCGAGCGCCAGTACTGCCAGCTAAATAAAAGATTCAAACTACTGAAGGCACTAACTACTGATAGGCATAGTTAGCAAATGAAAGATTTTGCTAGAGAACAAACAATGTATTTACCTTAATAGTGTTCAAAGGTCATAATATATACAGCAGTTCATGACATCCAGTCTTACAAATTTCAAAACTCCGCCATCTCTCTCCCCACATCCACCACTGCTGGCGGCTCACCTCCAACTGCGCAACGCTACGCGCTGTTCACAGCCAACTGCCCAACGCTACAGTGGCAGACAACAATGTAAACTAGCCACAGACTGCACACAGCACAGCCAGTGATTTGCATACAGAGCGCTACGTGTCGTTGGGGGCTATGTAAGTAGGCTGTTTAGGTTTTTATATTGGTAACGCCACGTATCGCTCTGTATGAAAATCACTGGGTGTGCTGTGTGCAGTCTGTGGCTAGTTTGCATTATTGTCTGCCATTGTAGCGTTGGGCAGTTGGCTGTGAACAGCGCGTAGCGTTGCGCAGTTGGAGGTGAGCCGCCAGCAGTGGTGGATGTGGGGAGAGTAATGGCGGGGTTTTGAAACTTGTAATACTGGATGTCATGAACTGCTATGTATACTATGATTTTTCAACACTATTAAGTTAAATGCTTTGTTTGTTCTCTATTAAAATCTTTCATTTGCTAACTATGCCTATCAGTAGTTAGTGCCCTCAGTAGTTTGAATCTTTTATTTAGCTGGCAGTAGTGGCGCTCGCTGTATTGCAGTAGTTCGAGTAACGAAGATTTTTGGTGAGGTAAGTGATTTGTGAAAGGTATAGGTTAATGTTAGTCAGGGCCATTCTTTTGTAGGGATTATTGAAAGTCAGATTGCGTTGCGCTAAAAATATTGTGTGTCAGTTTAAGCACAGTCTTGTATAATATTTCAAAAGGGGACGTTTCAATGTTTGCGCTGGGAATTGCTATGGATAGTAGCTTCTTTATCGAAGGTAATCCTAGAAGTTCCTTTCTTAAACCTCGCTCATAATCTTCAGGTCGAGAATGAACTGAGCACAATACGGTCAGTTTTCCCATTCACGTTGTCCACGCATTTGCATCGCATTATTCGTTCACGTTGCAAGTGCACACCATTTGGAAAACCATGCTAAATAACGTTGTCGTCTTTGAGTTGTATTAATGGATTGTGCCACGGCGCAGTTACGGCGACCCTTACTAATGACTGACACAATACGAAGTATTTGCTTTGAATGCACACCACGACTTCTGTGTTAATGCTGAATTCACAGTCACGACATCCCTCAAAGTGACACCAAGGCACGCGTGGGCGTCTGGGAATTATTCCCTCGTTTTCTCTATGTCTTAGGTGACCCCTACACAGCTGACCCGAAGCGAATGTGTGTCGGAGTCGCCTCCTTCGGACCCCCCACCACAAATACAACTGGTGACACAACAGTGGCCCTTCAGGTACTCTGTCTGCTCTGGATCATGATGATTTTCCACCTATTGCGACGCCCGTTGCCGAAATTGTTATTCAGGGTTGTCTCTTGCTGACTCTGAGATTGCCTGATTGTCTTCCTTCAGGGAGATGGCGTACCTCGCAGTGTGGCGGACCTCTGACACTGGGAAGTCTCAGATTGATATGGAAGTGGTTCAAGATCCACCTACGCAGCCGACTGCAGATTCTGTTATGCCTCACAGCCGGGACAGTGGGTACAACAGGAACGTACAGCGGCGCGCAAAACAATCAATTGTAAAGAATCATTTGGGCCGGTACTAGCCCCTGATCTCGGATTCCTCACTGGACTCTGCGATGGACTGTGACGGGTCACTTGTGGAATAATAATGCTGCTCTGTTGTTATTTCCGTGTTTTTCTTCTGAGTGATGGCTCAAGCACATACAGGGTGAGCACAAAGTCTTGCCCTGTTTATAGCAATTCATTACTGAATAACCGTTTGACATAATAATTTACATTTGATGCCGTGAGATAGGTTAGTGCCGGCCGGAGTGGCCGAGCGGTTCTAGGCGCTACAGTCAGGAACTGCGCGACCGCTACGATCGCAGTTTCGAATCCTGCCTCGGGCATGGACGTGTGTGATGTCCTTAGGTTAGTTAGGTTTAAGTAGTTCTAAGTTCTAGGGGACTGATGACCTCAGCAGTTAAGTCCCATAGTGCTCAGAGCCATTTTTGAGATTGGGTAGTGTTATTAGCATTTTTTTAAGACCACTTAGTAAACTTGAAAATGTGCTCCTTTGGTAGCTCGGAGAATGTAGAGGTGGTATTCTAGTTCGCGCCACGTGTTTCGTCAACATGTGTTCTGTCACAGTACCCGCAGCAGGTTGTATCCTAGCCTTCAGATCGTCGACGTCAGCAACTGGTGTGACGAAGACTCTGTCCTTGATACAGCCCCCGAAAAAAAAGTCAAGGTGCGTAATGTCTGGAGAGGGAAGTAATGTCCGGATCGGTGGATTGGAAGGAACGGTCCAACACCCTGGCCACCCCGCTCTGCAGACATTACGCCCCTTAACTTATTTTTCTGGGGCTATATCAAGGACAGAGTCCTCGTCACACCAGTTGCTGACGTCGACGAACTGAAGTCTAGGATAGAAGTTGCTGTTGGTACTGTCACAGAACACATGTTACGAAACACCTGCTGGGAACTGGAATACCGCCTCGACATTCTCCGAGGTACCAATGGAGCACACGTTGAGGTTTACTAACGTAAGTGGTCTTAAAGAAAGCTAGTAACACTAACCTATGCAACGGCATTAAATGTAAATTACTATGTCAAACATATATTCCGTTATAAATTTTTATAATCAGAGAGCAAGACTTTGTGCTAACCCTGTACATTTGTCACACTAAATGATAGCGGAGAGCAATCAGAGCTGCGCTTGGATTCGCTGCGTCAGTTTATGTATGAATCCTGTGCGGATACCGTGTGTCTGTTTTTAATGTGGCTCCCGGATTTTCGACGAGAACTGCTTTATACTTTCGGGAAGGCATTCCTACTTCTGACGTAGATGTGTTTGAGGCTGGCAGAGAGATAGGCAGTAGACCTTTTGACCTTACCTTGGTTGTCTCATGCATTTCGTCTGTTTGTGATCACACAGGGCAACGTCCGGGTTTTTATAAAGACGAGATTGCTTATTTTTAACGTAGGAGTCTATTCTTGGATTGCGATTTTAACTGTCTTCTACGTACTGTTGATCAGTCTCCCATTTTGATTGTTATCGGGATTTAAACGAGTTGATACGATCGATGCTCTTGAAAGATGTTCTGAGCATAAACATCCGAAGTTGGTAAAATTTACGCATTTACCTCTAATAGCAAGGTTGGTCGATTCTACTTATCGGATTGCATACGTAATCGCTATCTTGTAATCTGCGTTATTCCTGCTAGATTTTCTCATCACAGTGAGTTCACCGCCACTCTCCAGCTTCATCGGCAACCGGTGAAACTATTCTATTCCCCGTGGGTGTTAAATGTTGCTCATTCGACAGATCCTTCTCTCGAGGATTTGATACACATTGTGTGGGAGCATAATCTTCGATCTGCTGGTAGGTACTGTACCGCTTTGGCTGCTAAACCGATGCTCCGTCAGCTTTGATCACTTATTGTGCTGGGCCCGAAGGACTCAGTCCCTCCGGAGGCCTTCAGATGCCACTTTCATTCCATCCTGGCCACGTATCAGGGCTCTGGAATTGCTTACACCGACGGCTCGATGGTCGAGTCGGGTATGCGCTAACTCTAGGGGACCATTCCGAACAACGTTCCTTGCCAGCTGGCTGCAGCGTTTCCACTGCTGAGCTGGTCGCCATCTTTCGTGCCCTAGAGTATATCCGCTCCTGCTCAGGTGAGTCCTTCGTTATCTGTAGCGATTCCCTGAGCGGTTTACGAGCTCTCGACCGGTGTTTCCCTCGTTCTCGTCTGGTGATGGCTATCCATGAGTCCCTGCATACTCTTGCGCGTTGCGGCGCTCTGTTGTCTTCGTGTGGGCCCCAGGCCATGTTGGGATACCTGGCAATGAGAATGTTGACCGCCTGGCGAAAGAGGCCACTAGTAAATCATCTCTGGAGATTGGCCTCCCGGAGACTGATTTGCGGGCAGTCTTACGCCGCGAAGTTCTTTCGGTTTGGGACGCTGAATGGCGCAATCTGCCCACGCCCAACAAACCCCGTCCAATCAAGGCGACGACGACTGTGTGGCGGTCGTCCATGCGGGTCTCCCGCAAGGACTCTGTTGTCCTCTGCCGGCTGCGCATTGGGCACACTCGGCTTACGCACGACCACTTATTGCGCCGCGAGGACGCACCTCTATGTCGCTGCGGCTCCGTTTTATCTGTGGTCCATATTTTATTGGAGTGTCCGCTTTTAGCTGTGATCAGGCAGTCGTTCGCACTGCCTGACACGCTCTCTGCCCTTTTAACAGATGACTCTGCTACGGCTGACTTAGTTTTACGTTTTATTCGGGCAGGGTTTTTTTATCATTTAATCTAAGTGTTTCTGTTTTATTTTATTGTTTTGTGTTGATTCTGGCCTTTGGCCTCCGGTTTTCAACTGATTTTTTAATGTGTTTTAAGTGGTTGGCTTTTCCTTTTTTATTTCTATGGTCGGCCAAGCACCGTCACACACTGTGTGATTTTAGTTCGTTTTGTCTGGTCTTTGTCCCAGTTTCTCTTGTTCTGTGTCGTCTGTGCTCTATTTTGTTAATCGTTTTTATTCTCTGTGGGTGTTTTTAGTACTTGGAAGAAGGGACCGATGACCGTAGCAGTCTGGTCCCTTTAATCCCACAAACCAACCAACTTATTGTGCTGCCAGGGCGAGGAATTTTCGGAAAACTCATGACTTATTATTCTCTCTTGTGCGAATTGTATGACGGCGCGAATCCTGCCTCTTTACGGATTGCAAATATTCGATATAATTCTTGCAGCTGAAGCTGCTGCAGATGGAAGGGTTGCGGATGCGGTAGAAACTATGATCGCTAGTGGCGGAGGAATGGACTTCGGCATCAAGAGTGGCGTCATCGCTCTTGCATTACTTCCTTTACAGCAGATTACGGCCGTCAGCTGATAGCGTAAGCTGACATAGTTCACGCCTTACGTAGTACTATGTGGATATTAACCACGTGGGTATATCTAGAGCTACTCACGCACGAACAGAACACCGAATTCTTGCCCGGCTTTGACCAGAAGACGTACATGATATTTTCTCCTACTCTCGTTTCGCGATATGGATGAGCGTCACATTTACGTATATGTTGAACGAGGAGATAAGGAGAAAAGGGAGTTGCACTCGTTTCATTCAAGTTAAGTAAAATTATGCTGGTACTTACACAACATTCTGGTCGTAACACTGTTTATAATTTTCGTCTACTCAGTGACTGATTATAAGACACTGGCAAGGGCGTAAATCGCAGGCTGTCTGCCTGTGATCGGCGAGTATCAGTTGTCTTCCTGGCCACTCCTGCGGCCAAATACCATAACGTGGTTTCGGTTGCTGCCGTTACTTTTGTTCGTTTTTCCCTTGCCTTTAGATTTTGATGGTGGAAATCATGACTACCTGATTCGCATTTTGGAGATGATCGGATTTACTGTTGAGGCTCGTAGAGTGTTATATCGAACTCTTTCACGGGCTTTGCGGCTTCGGTAGTTGTCAACAGGCCACTGATGTCCCCGTTCACCACCTGTCGGGGAGAGCCTCAGGGGAGTCCACTCTCGATGCCTTTGTTTGCCTTATCTCTGGAGCCGCTGCTTGAGAGGGTTGCGCCCCAACTTCAGTTGGACGCTTTCTGGAGGGACCCTCACTGTTCGCGGGTACGCTGATGATATGATGATTTTACTCCATTCACTATCATCGACGATTATTGCTATGTCTGAGGAGCGCGACTCAATGAGGACAAAAGTAAACTTCCAGGTTTATGCGGTGTCGATAGAGCAGTGATCACATGGCCCACTGCTGTGGATCGACGACTGGGAGCTGTTCTTTCTCTTTTTCCGCTCCAAATGGCGACTCTCACTTAGGAATCGGTTATTGATGAGATCCGGCGAGAAATACTGGAACATCAACAACGCGGTGCCTCTCATTCTCAGAGGGCACGTATTTTGGATCCGTATGTGTTGTCACATCATGTATGTTGGTTCAAGAATCATAAAAGAAGGTTGTATACCTGGAAGAATCCTGGAGATACTAGAAGGTATCAGATAGGTTATATAATGGTAAGACAGAGATTTAGAAACCAGGTTTGAAATTGTAAGACATTTCCAGGGGCAGATGTGGATTCTGACCACAATCTATTGGTTATGAACTGCAGATTGAAACTGAAGAAACTGCAAAAAGGTGGGAATTTAAGGAGATGGGACCTGGATAAACAGAAAGAACCAGAGGTTTTAGAGAGTTTGAGGGAGAGCATAAGGGAACAATTGACAGGAATGGGGGAAAGAAATACAGTAGAAGAAGAATGGGTAGCTCTGAGGGATGAAGTAGTGAAGGCAGCAGACGATCAAGTAGGTAAAAAGACGAGGGCTAATAGAAATCCTTGGGTAACAGGAGAAATATTGAATTTAATTGATGACAGGAGAAAATATAGAAATGCAGTAAATGAAGCAGCCAAAAAGGAATACAAACGTCTCAAAAATGAGATCGACAGGAAGTGCAAAATGGCTAAGCAGGGATGGCTAGAGGACAAATGTAAGGATGTAGAGGCTTGTCTCACTAGGGGTAAGATAGATACTGCCTACAGGAAAATTAAAGATACCTTTGGAGAGAAGAGAACCACTTGTATGAATATCAAGAGCTCAGATGGCAACCCAGTTCTAAGCAAAGAACGGAAGGCAGAAAGGTGGAAGGAGAGTATAGAGGGTTTATACAAGGGCGATGTACTTGAGGACAATATTATGGAAATGGAAGAGGATGTAGATGAAGACGAAATGGGACATAAGATACTGCGTGGAGAGTTTGACAGAGCACTGAAAGACCTGAGTCGAAACAAGTGCCCGGGAATAGACAACATTCCATTAGAACTACTGACGGCCTTGGGAGAGCCAGTCATGACAAAACTCTACCATCTGGTGAGCAAGATGTATGAGACAGGCGAAATACCCTCAGACTTCAAGAAGAATATAATAATTCCAATCCCAAAGAAAGCAGGTGTTGACTGATGTGAAAATTACCGAACTATCACTTTAGGAAGTCACAGCTGCAAAATACTAAAGCGAATTCTTTACAGACGAATGGAAAAACTGGTAGAAGCAGACCTCGGGGAAGATCAGTTTGGACTCCGTAGAAATGTTGGAACACTTGATGCAATACTAACCTTAAGACTTATCTTAGAAGAAAGATTAAGAAAAGGCAAACCTACGTTTCTAGCATTTGTAGACTTAGAGAAAGCTTTTGACAATGTTAACTGGAATACTCTCTTTCAAATTCTGAAGGTGGCAGGGGTAAAATACAGGGAGCGAAAGGCTATTTACAATTTGTACAGAAACCAGATGGCAGTTATAAGACTCGAGGGGCATGAAAGGGAAGCAGTGGTTGGGAAAGGAGTGAGACAGGGTTGTAGCCTGTCCCCGATGTTATTCAATCTGTATATTGAGCAAGCAGTAAAGGAAACAAAAGAAAAATTCGGAGTAGGTGTTAAAATTCATGGAGAAGAAATAAAAACTTTGAGGTTCGCCGATGACATTGTAATTCTGTCAGAGACAGCAAAGGACTTGGAAGAGCAGTTGAACGGAATGAACAGTGTCTTGAAAGGAGGATATAAGATGAACATCAAGAAAAGCAAAACAAGGATAATGGAATGTAGTCAAATTAAGTCGGGTGATGCTGAGGGAATTAGATTAGGAAACGAGACACTTAAAGTAGTAAAGGAGTTTTGCTATTTAGGGATTAAAATAACTGATGATGGTCGAAGTAGAGAGGAAATAAAATGTAGACTGGCAATGGCAAGGAAATCGTTTCTGAAGAAGAGAAATTTGTTAACATCGAGTATAGATTTAAGTGTCAGGAAGTCTTTCCGAAAGTATTTCTATGGAGTATAGTGAAACGTGGACGATAAATAGTTTACACAAAAAGGGAATAGAAGCTGAAGATTAGATGGGTAGATCACATAACTAATGAGGAGGTATTGAATAGAATTGGGGAGAAGAGGAGTTTGTGACACAACTTGACTAGAAGAAGGGATCGGTTGGTAGGACATGTTTTGAGGCATCAAGGGATCACAAATTTAGCATTGGAGGGCAGCGTGGAGGGTAAAAATCGTAGAGGGAGACAAACAGATGAATACACTAAGCAGATTCAGAAGGATGTAGGTTGCAGTAGGTACTGGGAGATGAAGAAGCTTGCACAGGATAGAGTGGCATGGAGAGCTGCATCAAACCAGTCTCAGGACTGAAGATCACAACAATGTGTTGTGCAAGACACATTACATCGCACAACTTTTTCCGCTTCCCTCCACGATGGCCAATAGACTTAAGCAGCTGTGCGGTCGCTTTTTATGGTAGTGTCATGTCTTCAAGTTTCGATACGAGACTGTGACAATGCCTCGTTCCCTCGGCAGATTGGGCCTTTCTGAAATTAAGAGGTCTTAAATTTTCGGCGCAGCGCATTGAGGATCACCCAGGAAGTATTTACCTTTATCTCATGGCTATTCGCCTTAGTGCTTCATTTTCCTGTTGACGCTGGTCGTTTGAATTGTAAACTGAGACACATTCGAGAGTTCTGCTCAGCTGTGCGATATCTGGGGGCTGACATATTTCAGTGGCTGGTACGACCAAGTTTTTGTTGATCCACTGGGAAAGGATTTCCTCCCCCAATGAGCGCGAATATCCTGAAAAATTGTGTTGGCCAGTTTCATCAACGGCAGCGGCCTCCACTAACAGTACAGAGTGGTCAACAGTTTGATTTGCAGCAAAGAGCGTCTGTATCGTATCGGAATTCACCCAGGTGTGCTCCTGCCGCCGTTGGATAATCAGCTGCAGCAGCAAGTCGTATACTCTTAGCTCACTTATTTGCTACATAGTTTAATTCTTAATTTCTTTGCTTGTTTTTGGTATTTGCGTTGTTTAATTCATAAATTTCGGGCGTATTGTAGTATTAGAGAGTTGTAGCATCGCGTTTTAGTACCTGAATAGTGTAAAATCGCGTAGTCTCCTTCTGCTGCCGAGCAGTGTGTCAGCAGTGCGCAAGTAGCAGCATTACTGCATTTACTAGGCAATCTTGTATTTTAATAACCGTTTAAATTTTGTGTCGAATTGTTTGTGCTCTCTGTAGATTAGTTCAGACGTTCTTTGCACAACAGTTTTTAGCATGGATAGGGACTGCAACTGCTGTGTTCGGATGCAGGCTGAGTTGGCATCCCTTCGCTCCCAGCTTCAGGCAGTGTTGGCTTCGGTCACACAGCTTGAGGCTGTTGCCAATGGGCATCACTGTGGGGGTCCGGATGGGGGTTTGTCGGGGACGGCCAGCTCGTCTCACGCATGCCACGATCGGACTACGACTGTGGCTGACCGGGAAACTGCCCACATTGAGGCTGATCCCTCACCTGTGGTAGAGTGGGAGGTCGTCTCGAGGTGTGGCAGGGGGCGAAAGACATTCCGGAGGGCTGAACGGAAGGCCTCTCCAGTTTGTCTGACGAACCGATTTCAGGCTCTGTCTCAGGCTGATACTGATCTTCGGTCGGACATGGCCGCTTGTCCTGTTACAGAGGTTGCCCCTCAGTGCCCCTCAGTCTGCAAGATCCGGGCGGTCGCAGAGGGTGGGCTTACTGGTAGTTGGGAGCTCCAACATCAGGCGCGTAATGGGGCTCCTTAGGGATATGGCAGTAAGAGAGGGGAAGAAAACCAATGTGCACTCCGTGTGCATACCGGGGGGAGTCATTCCAGATGTGGAAAGGGTCCTTCCGGATGGCATGAAGGGTACAGGGTGCACCCATCTGCAGGTGGTCGCTCATGTCGGCACCAATGATGTGTGTCGCTATGGATCGGAGGAAATCCTCTCTGGCTTCCGGCGGCTATCTGATTTGATGAAGACTGCCAGTCTCGCTAGCGGGATGAAAGCAGAGCTCACCATCTACAGCATCGTCGACAGGACTGACTGCGGACCTTTGGTACAGAGCCGAGTGGAGGGTCTGAATCAGAGGCTGAGACGGTTCTGCGACCTTGTGGGCTGCAGATTCCTCGACTTGCGCCATAGGGTGGTGGGGTTTCGGGTTCCGCTGGATAGGTCAGGATTCAAATGGCTCTGAGCACTATGGGACCCAACTGCTGAGGTCATTAGTCCCCTAGAACATCTAACTAACCTAAGGACATCACAAACATCCATGCCCGAGGCAGGATTCGAACCTGCGACCGTAGCGGTCTTGCGGTTCCAGACTGCAGCGCCTTTAACCGCACGGCCAGTTCAGCCGGCGGATAGGTCAGGAGTCCACTACACGCAGCGAGCGGCTACACCGGTGTGGCGTGGACTTGGCGGTCTTTTAGGTTAGATGGCCTCGGGCACGTACAGAAAGGGCAACAGCATCAAAGGGTGCGGGGCAAAGTCAGGACATGCGGGCGCCAATCAGCAATCGGTATTGTAACTGTAAACTGTCGAAGATGCATTGGTACAGTACCGGAACTTCAAGCGCTGATAGAAAGCACCGAAGCTGAAATCGTTATCGATACAGAAAGCTGGCTGAAGCCAGAGATAAATTCTGCCGAAATTTTTACAAAGGCACAGACGGTGTTTAGAAAGGATAGATTGCATGCAACTGGTGGTGGCGTGTTTGTCGCTGTTAGTAGTAGTTTATCCTGTAGTGAAGTAGAAGTGGATAGTTCCTGTGAATCATTATGGGTGAAGATCACACTCAACAACCGAGCTAGGTTAACGGTTGGCTCCTTTTACCGACCTACCGACTAAGCAGCATTAGTGGCAGAACAACTGAGAGAAAATTTGGAATACATTTCACATAAATTTTCGCAGCATATTATAGTCTTTGGTGGAGATTTCAATTTACCAGATATAGACTGGGAAACTCAAATGTTTAGGACGGGTGGTAGGGACAGAGCATCGAGTGACATTATACTGAGTGCACTATCCGGAAATTACCTCGAGCAATTAAACAGACAACCGACTCGTGGAGATAACATCTTGGACCTACTGATAACAAACAGACCCGAACTTTTCGACTCTGTAAGTGCAGAACAGGGAATCAGTGATCACAAGCCCGTTACAGCATCCCTGAATAAGGAAGTTAATAGGAATATAAAAAAGGGAGGAAGGTTTATCTGTTTAGCAAGAGTAATAGAAGGCAGATTTCAGACTACCTAACAGATCAAAACGAAAATTTCTGTTCCGACACTGACAATGTTGAGTGTTTATGGAAAAAGTTCAAGGCAAACGTAAAATGCGTTTTAGACAGGTACGTGCCGAGTAAAACTGTGAGGGACGGGAAAAACCCACCGTGGTACAACAAAGTTAGGAAACTACTGCGAAAGCAAAGAGAGCTTCACTCCAAGTTTAAACGCAGCCAAAACCTCTCAGACAAACAGAAGCTAAACCATGTCAAAGTTAGCGTAAGGAGCGCTATGCGTGAAGCATTCAGTGAATTCGAAAGTAAAATTCTATGTACCGACTTGACAGAAAATCCTAGGCAGTTCTGGCCTTACGTTAAATCAGTAAGTGGCTCGAAACAGCATATCCAGACACTCCGGGATGATGATGGCATTGAAACAGAGGATGACACGCGTAAAGCTGAAATACTAAACACCTTTTTCCAAAGCTGTTTCACAGAGGAAGACCGCACTGCAGTTCCTTCTCTAAATCCTCGCACAAAAGAAAAAATGGCTGACATCGAAATAAGTGTCCAAGGAATAGAAAAGCAACTGGAATCACTCAACAGAGGAAAGTCCACTGGACCTGACGGGATACCAATTCGATTCTACGCAGAGTACGCGACAGAAATTGCCCCCCTTCTAACAGCCGTGTACCGCAAGTCTCTAGAGGAACAGAAGGTTCCAAATGATTGGAAAAGAGCACAGGTAGTCCCAGTCTTCAAGAAGGGTCGTCGAGCAGATGCGCAAAACTATAGACCTATATCTCTGACGTCGATCTGTTGTAGAATTTTAGAACATGTTTTTTGCTCGAGTATCATGTCGTTTTTGGAAACCCAGAATCTACTATGTAGGAATCAACATGGATTCCGGAAACAGCGATCGTGTGAGACCCAACGCGCTTTATTAGTTCACGAGACCCAGAAAATGTTAGATACAGGCTCCCAGGTAGATGCTATTTTCCTTGACTTCCGGAAGGCGTTCGATACAGTTCCGCACTGTCGCCTGATAAACAAAGTAAGAGCCTACGGAATGTCAGACCATCTGTGTGGCTGGCTTGAAGAGTTTTTAGCAAACAGAACACAGCATGTTGTTATCAATGGGGAGACTTCTACAGACGTTAAAGTAACCTCTGGCGTGCCACAGGGGAGTGTTATGGGACCATTGATTTTCACAATATATATAAATGACCTAGTAGATAGTGTCGGAAGTTCCATGCGGCTTTTCGCGGATGATGCTGTAGTATACAGAGAAGTTGCAGCATTAGAAAATTGTAGCGAAATGCAGGAAGATCTGCAGCGGATAGGCACTTGGTGCAGGGAGTGGCAACTGACCCTTAACATAGACAAATGTAACGTATTGCGAATACATAGAAAGAAGGATCCTTTATTGTATGATTATATGATAGCGCAACAAGCACTGGTAGCAGTTACTTCTGTAAAATATCTGGGAGTATGCGTGCGGAACGATTTGAAGTGGAATGATCATATAAAATTAATTGTTGGTAAGGCGGGTTCCAGGTTGAGATTCATTGGGAGAGTCCTTAGAAAATTTAGTCCATTAACAAAGGAGGTGGCTTACAAAACACTCGTTCGACCTATACTTGAGTATTGCTCATCAGTGTTGGATCCGTACCAGGTTGGGTTGACGGAGGAGATAGAGAAGATCCAAAGAAGAGTGGCGCGTTTAGCCACAGGGTTATTTGGTAAGCGTGATAGCGTTACGGAGATGTTTAATAAACTCAAGTGGCAGACTCTGCAAGAGAGGCGCTCTGCATCGCGGTGTAGCTTGCTCGCCAGGTTTCGAGAGGGTGCGTTTCTGGGTGAGGAATATATTGTTTCCCCCTACTTATACCTCCCGAGGAGATCACGAATGTAATATTAGAGAGATTTGAGCGTGTACGGAGGCTTTCAGACAGTCGTTCTTCCCGCGAATCATACGCGACTGGAACAGAAAAGGGAGGTAATGACAGTGGCACGTTAAGTGCCCTCCGCCACACACCGTTGGGTGGCTTGCGGAGTATAAATGTAGATGTAGATGTAGGTACATGAGTAGGTGTTCAACCCTGGCTACGCTTCAGCACCGGTGTACTTATCGTGGTCACCTAGGAAACTGGTTCTGGTACGGAAACAATTGGCTTTCCGCACTAAGTCTGTTGAAACTGCATTTTCCACAGATATAATTCTGCGGCCGGCTTTTTTTTCCGAGGATAAGGATTAGTATGATCATATCTCTGTTGCTCCGTTACGACTAGGGGACATCGGCTGGTATGTACTATTCAATGTCAATGAACTTTACCAACAACCGTAGACTTTAAGATATTTTATTTTATTCTGAAAGCAACCAGTTTCGTCAATTCATTTTGCCATCTTGAGGCCCCATACGCTTTTTGCAAATCAACGAACTTATCGTATAGCGCCATAAAACTGGATACAGTGAATTTCAATCGTTGTGCAGATGCTTCATACGAAGACGAAATGGTTCAAATGGCTCTGAGCACTATGGGACTTAACTTCTGAGGTCATCAGTCCCCTAGAACTTAGAACTACTTAAACCTAACTAACCTAAGGACATTACACACATCCATGCCCGAGGCAGGATTCGAACCTTCGACCGTAGCAGTCGCGCGGTTCCAGACTGTAGCGCCAGAACCGCTCAGCCAACCCGGCCGGCTACGAAGACGAGACAGGGTTTTACGACGTTATACGATAAGTTCGCTGATTTGATAAAAGCGTATGGGGCCTGAAGATGGGACAATGAATTGCCGAAACTGGCTGCTTTCAGAATAAAATAAAATATCTTAAAGTGTACGGCTGTTGGTAAAGTTTATTGACATTGTAAAATACGATCATATGGTTAGTTGCTCACATTGTATATTTTGTCGTTGCTGGTGAGGGCGATGATGACCGACACCACTTCGTGTCCACGGCTTACTAGTCCTGCTTCCAACTGCCTTGATTTCGAGAACACTTTGCCAACATGCTGAATCTTACCTTTCAAAGACAAGGCGTTGAATAGCTCAGCAGTAGCTGCTGCTCTCATTGTGCTTTTGTTTCCTCGCCTCCGTTTTTCCTCTGTATTTCTTCCTTTTGCGCAGTTGACATTGTTTTGAGGGAAAAAAGCAATGTCAGGGAGCAGCTCAGTGACGGGGGGGAGGGGGGGGGGAGAGGGGGGGCGAGGATGAGGTCTCGGGATTCGGGATGACCCCTGCCACCTTGTCTCCACTGAAGCTGTCACCATTACTGATTGCTTTTAGAACAATGTATTTTCTATTTCGCACGAATATTGGGATAGTACTCTTGTGCTTAGTCTAATTTCATACATGTAAAATGTATTATGCTCATGTTCATTAGCTTTACCTCAAAGTAAATTAATTCTTCATGTAGAATACTCAATAAATTACTGTTATGGAAAAAAAAGAAAAAGCCGTGAAGTGTTTGGCTAGGAGCTGAAAGGGTTTTGGATTAAACCCCCAATGCGTCACTTTTTTATCACCCTGCACTTTGATCTGACATTAAAAGAAGCAGTACAGCATCTCGATGGAAACGGAAAGGCGGTGGGATCGAATCTTGGCTGGGTCACTTTTTTCGCCATTTACCTAGCATTCATCTCTAAATGATGGAGAGATACTCATATCGAAATATGACTACAGTTTCAGACTGCTAATTTCTGCTCCCCTCAGATTACCAATCTCAGTTCGAATTCTTAATTCACTGTACCTCCTCCGAACAGTGGACACTGAGTTACTCAACTTTGAAATATCGTAATAAATATGACTAGTAACGAAAAGACAACCACGTCACCATCAGGCTGTGGTTCTAGACTTACGATTTTAAACAATTAAATATTTTTAATCTGGTTTTCCTGAAGTCGTTTGAGAACAACTGCGTAGCGAAGAAACATGCGACTCCCAAATAAGTAGTGTTTCATTTTTTATGCTGCAAGTAAAACGTTTTCCGAAAAACAATTTCAGCAACTTCAGAAACTTTGCTACGTTTACATACAGTGCGTTTTTTCAGCAACGCAGCAGGTAACTCAACTTTCAGATATCTGCTTTCCTTGAATCAAACCTAAATGTGGACTCGATTCTTCGTGTAGTACGGCGTAGAAGCCTGCCGTAAACAGTCCACGACCGTGAACTGCGCCAGTGAGTGTCAACAGCCCATCAAAGTACGTTCTAAACCTTAAAAGACGAGTGCTGTAACGTAAGCTAAATATGTACATCATGCGTGTTTTGTCTCATTTTTTTTTCTTTTATCTCTGCCACCCCAGCATACCTCCGTAACATAATGAATCACTCACACGACTATACACAAATGATTTGCATACAATATTTACATTGATTGTATTACTTGCATTAGGATGTGCTCCCATCTTTTCCATTAGATGTCACTCCAAACGCCAGTCCACTATGGACCAAACAACATTAACGCCTCCAGACAACTCTCCTGCTGTGCGCTGCTTACATCGCATGAGTTACGATATTCAGTTACTTAAGGTTGCCTCCTAAATTTATTCATAACTCTATGCAGTAATTGGCTGGCAAAGTACCCTACCGCATATAAGGCGTCAGGCTTTAGGCGCTTAACGCTACCCGTGCAAAGCTGCCGGGTGGTTAGTAAATTATATATGCAACACCTCCTCGTGATTCAGTGCTTCTATTAGTGAAAACCGTACCAAAATCGTTACATTAGTTCCAGGAATTAGCCTTCACATACGAAGAGAAAATCACGGTGGGTCTCAAATTTATAATATGGAAATGAAAAGGACTCTTAATAATATTTATTTTTCTCGGCAGCATTTTGACATTACCAAGTAAACGGTAAAAAACCACCATAAAACATTTAACAGATGCCACAATGAAAACGATAATTGAAGTCATTAAATACTTAAAGAAGTTTTTAAAGTTAGACAAACACAAGCCTCCTTTAAATAAGAGAATCACTTTTAACAAAATTTTGAACAGAAAAATAAACAGTAAGAATCATCGTTGAAAGATGGGAAACAAATACACTAGGTCATTAAACAGACGTTAATATAGAGCAACTACCTTGAGCTTAGTCCAGACATCGCTCGGTCCCTTCATTCAGCTTAGATGGTGAATTCTATAACACACACATACACAGAATAAAATTTAAAACCACATAGATACAGCGTAACAATGACAGAAATAAATTGGAATTCGCACAAGAAGTCCTATAAGCCCCTCCTAGGTTTCAAATGTAACTCAGTAATAACGACAGTAGTTTGACACATGAGTACTAAAAACACCAAATTCTTTCAGAAATTAACTTCTTTCAAGTTTCAACATAGGGACCTTTAAAAGGAAGCACACAGTTTAAAGATTAATTTTTGGTTAGTAAAGAAAAAGGTAAATAAACGTTTAATAAAACAATCAATACTAAAATCTAAATTCTCTTTGCCGTTTACAAACAGGCTTAAAATAATTCTGGCTTCTACTGGTAACCCGTAATCCTCGCCCACATTGGGGGAGTCTGATCACAATAACAGTCATCACTCATAGCTAGACTGCGTTGCAGAACAAAAATTCATCCTCTGTAGCAATCCATCGCTCAAAGAACAATCAGCGCTAGTCAAGCGCAATAAAAGATGCTCTCCGGTTTTTTTTTTTTTTCTACTCCAGTTCGAGGCACCTCAGCATCCACACAGAGAGATGCAGAACAAGGAAACACGCTGGCTCTGATGGCGCAACCCGCGACAAGGAACGCTGAGGGAAGCTGTTTCCCACAGCCATCGAAAACACAAAGAACCGTACATCACTCCTCCGTGCGGATCCCAGTTACTATGCCAGCCAGCAAGCCAACAATCAAAGCAGGAGGGAGAGTGCGTGCGATCAAGTCATCTCGGCGTGCAGCCCCTTGCGAGACGCTCGTGAAGCTGTCGCCACGATACGAAGAGCAGAGAGGTTCAGTGGTAGCATATACAGATTCTAATTCATTCACAGCGCACTCTAGTTGTTGTTTACAGAGAGTAATTCTGGTTATTGCTTATGTTCAGGTGTAGGGGCCTAAAGAGCAGGAAGCACTACCTGCAGTGAAAAAGTCACATAGAACTCGCATATGGTTTGTCACAAATGGCTAATACATGTGGAAGACTTCTCTTGATTTGTACCTTCCTGTGCGATGCCAGTTCTGCTAGGATCTCTCTCCCCTCCCCCACCACCACCACCAGCACCACACACCCACCCCCAAGCTGTGTAAGTCCACAGTTCCGCCAGGATCTGTAAGTCCACCCAGATCCTGGAGCGCCATGCATTCCGACTTACATTCTGTACATGCCCCCTGTCCCACATGGATATCTTCTATGACCTGATTCCTTACCCCATCTGCTCCCTTTCCTCCAACATATCTGAGTTCTCTGTACCCCCTCCCGACTTGATTCCCCTCCCTGCATCCCCTGGTTGCCCCTATCCTCTCCAAACCCCGCCTGCTGCTGCTCCTTTACCGTTGTGTCCCACCTACCCTCCACCTCCGCACTCTTAATCTCCTTTTCAAAGGTGGTTTTCGTCAACTTCCCCTCCTGGATGATGCCCTCTCTCCCTCCATTTATCCCTTCTATCACTTCTCCTTCCCTACCACTCCATTTTCCCTAGCTCTCTCCTCCCCGCCCCCCTTACATCCTATTTTTCCCCACCTACCCTCTCTTTGACTCCATTCTCTCCCCCCCCCCCCCCCGAGTAATTTTGCAGTCCCCTCCTCTGCCTTTCCCCATTCCTTCTCACATCCACCCTGCTCCCCCTTTTTGTGTGTCTTCTCCCTCCATTGGCTCTTTCCCCCTTTGCTTTTTCCACTCGTCCCACTTCTTTTCCCCTCCTCTATCCAGGTCTTCCCCCCCCCCCCCACTCCCATCTGTGTTAGGCTGTGGTGTATCATATTCACGTCCACTCTATAGTGCAGTGCTTAAGTCAGCGTTCTGTGTTGTGCGTCGAATTTTTTTACATGTTGCGAACAGAAACCATACTGTCGCTAGTTGTGATTTTTTATCTCTTGCGAACAGAAACCAGACTGTCGCCATGCTTCTTAACTGTATGTCTACTATTGTACCTGTCTACTTACTTTGTGTCTTAATTATTATCGCCAACCAATTTTTTTATCTTTTACCTTCTTATTATCTTTTAAACTATTTTGTAGGTTGAAGAACGGCGCACCAAGCTGCTGCCAGGCCGCCTCCCTCTGGGGGGGGGGGGGAATCGAAACTCAATAAAGGAAAAAAAAACATTGTTTTACTAGTGAAACTACAGACTGGCCAAACATGGAGACTTCACCACTCCACTGTCCTGAACATCACACAAATCCCTGATCTGGCCCATCCACTGCTGTGTAAATGTTGCAGTGATCTCCTGCCCCTCTTATGTTTGTGTAAGTCCCCCCAGATCCTCGAATGCATTGCTCTCCGCCTCGCTTTCCACATCCAGTTACCTCTCCCCACAGGGATCCTTTAGCAACTCATCAAATTCATACCTCCCCTCACTCATTCGCACTGGACACCTTGAAGTAACCTATATCGTCTGTAAACTCAACAATCCTATTGTGTCCCCTTTCCTTTCCAGACCTAATGTGCTGCCGTGCCACAACCTACATATCGAACCAATCTTTCACCTGCACACCCTCCATATCCTCTAAGAAATTTCAACCGTCTCCCTCTCCCGGACCATGACTTCCACCTGATACATACCCGTCCTACCAGCTCTGAACTCATCCTGCTCGTCCCCTTCCCTGTCAACCCTTACCCACTTGTACACTCAAATCTACAGCTCCTTATGCCAGTTGCCCCTCTCTCCTTGTCCCCCACACCTATCTCTGTCTTGTCACCATCTCTCACTAATTCTCCGTCCACCACCACCGCCCTATCTTCCTCCATACTCACCCTTCTTTTCATTCAACGTCACAGGGTAGGTCATTTTACACTTTAACTGAAAGTGCACAGTATTTCGTTGTTAATGGGCAGTGTATCTTTTGTCGTGTTCACTGTTTTCAGGTGTTTCTGATATGTTTTTAACTGTGTTATCAGTCCACATTTTTATGACTATTTTTAAACATTTCGATTTTATATTTTCCCATCCACGTCATCTTTTCATGTATCTTTTGCTTCAGCATTTAAGTTAGTGTTAAGTCGCAGTGGCTGAAGCAGGTGATTTGTAGCACTGCCAGACCACCTCCCGCCGACACCAAACGAGGGGGAATGAAATACCAATAAATGAAAAAAAAGAAAAGGGTCATCGCTTTACCTACATTGTTCAAGCGTTAGTTTATTATTTGTATTTTATACTTATCGGTCTCTAGAATGATTGGCTCATATTCCCATCTCCTCCTTCCTTGTGCTGCGCCTTTACTATTTGCCACACTCAATATGTTAGGGACTATCATTCGATCCCATCCGTTAGCTTCCCCGAAATAAGAACTTATCAAATGAGCCATTCGGTCACACCTCAAGGTCAATTACTCCATCCTACTCTTCATCTCAGTTATTTTATGCATCTACTGTTCGTTTCAGTGATAGGCAGCTATGCTGACTGCCATTGACCTCTGTACACCAATTTTTGCTGTGGTGTTGGGCACATTCGGCCTCGAATCTCATTTACTGGAGTAGCGCTGTCTTCAGTGATGAGTCCCGCTTCAAATTGCGCCCCAATGACTAGGTGTCTGGAGACGCACCGCTTGCTGTGGGGTACCAACCAGGCTTTCACGCACCGGACTGCCCGAAAACAGGAACCATGGTCTGGAGTGCCAGTTCAGGTCAGAGAAGGACCCCTTACGTCGTCATCCGCGACACCTCTACAGCACAGCGGCACATCGACGACATTCTGCGCCCCGTTTTGTTGCCCATCGTGGCACGCCATCTTGGATTTACATTTCAGAAAGATAATGCCAGCCCGTACACGGCGTGAGTTTCTACTGTTGTGCTTGCCGAACCCTACCTTGGCCAGCAATGTCGCCGGATCTCTCCCCAAAAGAGAATGTTAGAAGCATTATGGGCGGGGCCCTCAAACAGCTAGGTATAGTTAACAGAAGTTCCCACGATACCCCTCAGGGAGATATTCAGCTACTTTGTCAATCAACGCCGAGCCGAGTAACTGCGTGTATAAGACCAAAGCATTCTTGAATTTCTCAAATTGTGATGCTATTTCTCTTGAATAAATCACCCAATTTTTTTCTGAAATTTTTGTCTGTACCTATGATGAAGTCCCATACTCCTTGACTGAGCATAGGGGACGATGTGGGAGACCCGCACCGCCGTACTAGGCAAAGTCCTAGCCGAGGAGGTTTGCCATTGCCTTCCTTCGACCGTAATGGGGTTGAATGATGATGATGAAGACGACACAACAACACCCAGTCATCTCGGGGCAGGAGAAATCCATGACCCCGCCGTGAATCGAGGCTCTGAGCACTATGGGACTTAACATCTTAGGTCATCAGTCCCCTAGAACTTAGAACTACGTAAACCTAACCAACCTAAGGACATCACACAACACCCAGTCATCACGAGGCAGAGAAAATCCCTGACCCCGCCGGGAATCGAACCCGGGAACCCGGGCGTGGGAAGCGAGAACGCTACCGCACGACCACGAGTTGCGGACCCGTGAATCGAACCCGGGACCCCGTGCGTAGGTAGCGAGAACGCTACCGCAAGACCACGAGCTGCGGACCTGTACCTAGAGAGCACATCTATCGAATTTCCGTCCCATTCGGATAATTCTTTAGTGGTGCGTCACTTTTTTTCGTATTGCAAGGTTTTTACTGTTTTCGAATGTTTGTACAATGGAAGTTTGTCATGCGGAAGCGCTGGGAGTTTTTATTCTCGCAACCAATACCACTCGGGTCCACGGACCGATTACAGAGCTGCTTACTATGTTACCGACTGAGGTGAGACAGGCTGTGCATACTTGCTTACCCACACAGGGATAAAGTGTTTAAAGTAATACTAAGTAAAGAGTCACTACTCCAGGAATCAGTGCCTCGCCGTACGAATAAAAGGCGCATTGTGTGGAGCATGCACCGTAACAAGTCCCTTGAGTAATAAGGAAAATAAAGGAGAGAATGGTGCTTAGAAATCATAAAATAGTGGGTGATCAAAAAGTCAGTATAAATTTGAAAACTTAATAAACCACGGAATAATGTAGATAGAGAGGCAAAAATAGACACACATGGTTGGAATGACATGGGGCTTTATTAGAACCACCCCATATTGCTAGACGCGTGAAAGATCTCGTCGTTTGGTGATGATCGTGCGCTCAGCCGCCACATTCGTCATGCTTAGCCTCCTAGGTCCCAAGACCTCAGTTCGTGCTATTATTGGCTTTGGGGTTACCTGAAGTTGCAAGTGTATCGTGATCGACCGACAGCTCTAGGGATGCTGAAACGCAACATCCGACGCCAATGCCTCACCATAACTCCGGACATGCTTTACAGTGCTGTTCACAACATTATTCCTCGACTACAGCTATTGTTGAGGAATGATGGAGGACATATTGAGCATTTCCTGTAAAGAACATCATCTATGCTTTGTCTTACTTTGTTATGCTAATTATTGTTATTCTGATCAGATGAAGCGTCATCTCTCGTACATTTTTTGAACTTTTGTATTTTTTTTGGTTCTAATAAAACTCCATGCCTTTCCAAGCTTGTGTGTCAATTTGTACCTCTCTATCTACATAATTCCGTGATTTATTCAGTTTTCAAATTTACACCCAGTATTTTATGTCAATTTTTTTGTTTACTTACGAAAGGTAACTGGAAGTCTCATTAAATTTACATTTACGAGATACCGACAACAGCTCGATGACCCTTGCAAATTATTGTGGATCCGGCATTAGTTGTTTTTATACCGTTCTGATTTAGCATGGAAAGATTTGGATTAACTATTTTTCCTTTCATACGGCCTAACTACTTAGTGCGAAGACACGTTACATAAGCGGAACAGAGTGCAATAACCCAGCTTTCCTAATAGTCGTCTGTCAGATACGTACATTTGAGATTAAAAAACAGGATCCATATCGCCTAGGCGCGTGCGCAACGTCCTTGTTCTGGATGACCTCGTTACAGCTATGGGTACTTCTTCACTTTTTACGTAACACTCGACGACGCCAGCTGTGTTACTTCCGACACGTAGTTTTATCTTTCTGTCCAGTGATCTTAACGAATGTTTCTCGTTAGGCAGCGGTTTCTTCCCTCTTTTAATTTACACGTTTGTCGTTAACAGTGATGAATGCATCAGTTTCTTGTTAACTTGAAGATAGCGTTTTGCATAGGTGCTAGGTGTTGAGCAGATTGGAAATGACTAGGAATGACGTCACACTTGTACCTCCGTATTTAAGTACTGCTCAAGTATGTGTTATCGCTATCAAATCGAGCTAACGGGGATCATGAGAGTGTAAACGAACAGTGATAGCGGTACGTGGGCCGCATGAGATAACATACTTAAAACAAGAAATAAAAAGAGGCAGAGATGTTAGGCAATCATAGTTAAATATGAGAACTATTTGCTACCCCTCTACATACCACTCCTGCAGAGTCCGTAAATACGAGACTGAATTAATAGTAGTTGGCACTGACGCAACCATTCCGTTCTGTATTCGTGAACGAAACGGAAAGGATAATATGTCCGTCTATAAATATTCTCCTCTACGAAACACACATGTTGTGGCGATTAGCAGTCGATGCAGACATGGAATAGCAATTTTCAAAGCAAGTTGTCGTCTCTAAAGAAACGGTGTTTGTTCCACCCAGTTTTCAAAGGAGAAAAATAGTAATTACTAAATGTTTGTTGCCATCTAATTTATTCATGATGGGAAAACTTTTGGCAAAAGCTGTTAATACATATCTGAAGTGTCATGCGTTGTGTAAACAACAGCATAGTACAAAATGGTTCAAATGGCTCTGAGCACTATGGGACTCAACTGCTGAGGTCATTAGTCCCCTAGAACTTAGAACTAGTTAAACCTAACTAACCTAAGGACATCACAAACATCCATGCCCGTGACAGGATTCGAACCTGCGACCGTAGCGGTCTTGCGGTTCCAGACTGCAGCGCCTTTAACCGCACGGCCACTTCGGCCGGCTAGCATAGTACACGTCTCGCTCGCAACGTATAAGAAAAGAAGCAACTGAAGACTCGCACTGGTCGTCAAACGAATAAGTTACATGATATCAAAATGTACACAAACACAACAGTGATCCCAACTGCATCTCTGCCTCAACAAGACACAAACAGTTCGTTATTGACTGGCCGGCATACTCCAGATGTCAGCTGTTGTCTGGCTTTCCCATTATTTCGTTTCACTCCTTTCTCTTGCAACTTATTAATTCCCAGCGTGGTCTCATCTCACTTTTAGAAACTTAATAGTAAAAAAGCTACAAGAAAATTACAATTAAAACACTGCTCATTGCTAACCATTACTTTCTCCCATCTTTCGGGCAGCATATGAACAACGCGGCGGAAGAAATGGGCGTCTTTTGAGGACGTCCATGAATCGATCCAATTTTACCCTTATTTATATGAACAGAAGTACTAGTCAGCCAGACCCTGTGCCATCAAATAACTCTATGACATTTACCACAAAGCTGTTATGTTTTGATGCGAGTGACACGCTCCTCAAATTGCATGGCCAGACGCGAACGATAGCTCGCACGACGTTCGTGGAACACAATGCTTGGATTGAAGGGGGAGTGGCACATTTGCCGCGAGTATCGGTAAGATCGTGTAACTGGGCTGCTTCTGTGTTGGCAGCGCTGTGTAGCGCTTTACATTGGATCTCTGACTGCGCTTTCCTTGTAAGAGACTCTGTGGCTGGGTGGATTCGTTGTTGGAAGTTAATGGCCAGTAGTGTTGGGCAGTTGGAAGTTACGCCATCAGTGATGGAAGTTCTATTGGGCAGTTGGAGACGAACAGCCAGCAGTGATGGATGTTAAAGGTGAGAAGTTAGCATTGATGGAGCCTAGAGGTCTGAAGTGTTAGCGTAGGCTAACGACCTGGGGGTGTCCGACTTGGAGATTGAAAATTATTCATGATTATATATCTTTGTACTGGATGTCATTGACGATTTAGATCGTGTCTGAACTGGATGTCACATTGGTTGAAATGGCTCTGAGCACTATGGGACTTAACTACTGCGGTCATCAGTCCCCTAGAACTTAGAACTACTTAAACCTAACTAACCTAAGGACATCACACACATCCACGCCCGAGGCAGGATTCGAACCTGCGACCGTAGCAGTCGCGCGGTTCCGAACTGCGCGCCTAGAACCGCTAGACCACCGCGGCCGGCGATGTCACATTATTAAGGTAAAAAATATTTTATTTGGTTTGCAACAAAATCTTTCCTTTGCTAACCACATGCCTATGAGCAGTTAGTGGCTTTAGTAATTAGAATCTTTTATTTATCTGGCAGTACTGACTTTCGCTGTATTGCAGTATTTCGCGTAATGAAGATTTTTGTGAGGTAAGTGCTTAATGAAATGTATAGATTATTGTTAAGATTTCTTTTTAGTCAGTGCCATTCTTTTTAATTAATTATTTGAAGTCAGGTTGTAATTTTTTTGAGCATTCACATTGTGTTTCGCTGGAATATTGTGGGGTCGGTGTTGGCATGATAAAAAGAAGTAAAGACAAAGTAGGCTCAGAACGTTCAGCTTTACTCCGCTGTTTCAGAATCAAATAACGTATAATTTTCATCTTCTCAGTCATTCATCAATCTAAGCACAAACACACACATTTAAATAAAGAAGTTTGAACCGTTTTCCGGGTAGAGGCGGTGTGTGGAACAGCACGGAGAGTGCATGTCTCTGGGGCACCGGGCCGGCTGTTTGTTCTACCGCCTATGTGACTTCCAAGCTGGTCTGGCTGATCATCTTCAGGATGCGAGGGACCTGCACAGGAAACGGGAGTGAACACATTATTTCTTTGGCCGACCAGGTCTGGAGGCGAGTAGTGCGTCGTCGTAAACCATACATGTTCTGGTGGTTCCAAGTTTTCCGCTACTTGTCATCCCACAGCGACTTTCTATGCCCGGAGGGCTTTCAGTCCGTTGTTTCGGTGCCGAGACCATACGGCATTCTGAAAGACCGTTTTTGCTCTCCGCTGTAAGCGTGATCATTGTGATTGGCTCGCTTCCTGCGCGTGTCTGTACCCTCCCCTTGTGTATCGGATCCGGTTCAGTTTTCTGTTGTTGTTGTTGTTCCCTGTCCGCCCCAATAGCTGAACAATCAGCACGGGGGCCCGGGTTCGATTCCCGTCTGGGGTGGGGGATTTTCTCCCCTCAGGGATTGGGTGTCGTGCTGTGGCTGTGGCTCTGAGCACTATAGGACTTAACTTCTGAGGTCATCAGTCCCCTAGAACTTAGGACTACTTAAAGATAACTAACCTAAGGACATCACACACATCCATGCCCGAGGCAGGATTCGAACGTGGTTCCAGACTAAAGCGCCTAGAACCACTCGGCCGCTCCGACCGACGTGTCGTGCTGTCCTCATTATCATTTCATCCATACTGTCGACGCGTAAGTCGCCCAATGTGGCGTCGCACTCAATAAGACCTGCACTTGGAGGCCGAACTTCCCGCCTGGGAACTCCGGCCACTGACGCCATACGCTCATTTCCATTTTTGTTGTTCCCTGTTCCTGTGTATGTCCAGGCAATTTAAGGAGCGTGTCGCTCGTGTCAAAACATAATAGCTTCTATTTGGTAAGTGTTGGTTGATTGGTTGATTTGGGGGATGGGACCAAACAGCGAGTTCATAGGTCCCACCCGATTGGGGAAGCAAGCCGGCTGTGCCATTTCAATGGAACCATTTCGACGTTTACCTGAAGCGATTTAGGAAGAGCACTGCAGACCTATATAGGTATCACCGGGCGCGGGTTTGAACCATCGTCCTCCCGAGTGCATGTCCAGTGTGCTAACCACTGCGCCACCTCGCTCGGTTTTGGTAAGTGTCATGGAGTTGCTATTTGATGGTTTGTAAATTGCTTGTCGGAAGGACAGACTCAGCATGCAGGAGAGTCAAAACAACCTTTGGTGACATTAAGAGCAACGGTGGTAACATTAAGAGTGCAACGGGAATTCCACTGTTAAATGCAGAGGAGAGAGCAGATAGGTGGAAAGAATACATTGAAAGCCTCTATGATGGTGAAGATTTGTCTGATGTGATAGAAGAAGAAACAGGAGTCGATTTAGAAGAGATAGGGGTCCAGTATTAGAATCGGAATTTAAAAGAGCTTTGGAGGACTTACGGTCAAATAAGGCAGAAGGGATAGATAACATTCCATCAGAATTTCTAAAATCATTGAGGGAAGTGGCAACAAAACGACTATTCACGCTGGTGTGTAGAATATATGAGTCTGGAGACATACCATCTGACTATCGGAAAAGCATCATCCACACAATTCCGAAGACGGCAAGAGCTGACAAGTGCGAGAATTATCGCACAATCAGCTTAACAGCTCATGCATCGAAGCTGCTTACGAGAATAATATACAGAAGAATGGAAAAGAAAATTGAGAATGCGCTACGTGGCGATCAGTTTGGCTTTAGGGAAAGTAAAGGGACGAGAGAGGCAATTCTGACGTTACAGCTAATAATGGAAGCAAGACTAAAGAAAAATCAAGACACCTTCACAGGATTTGTCGACCTGGAAAAAGCGTTCGACAATATAAAATGGTGCAAGCTGTTCGAGATTCTGACAAAAGTAGGGGTAAGCTATAGGGAGAGACGGGTCATATGCAATATGTACAACAACCAAGAGGGAATAATAAGAGTGGACGATCAAGAACGAAATGCTCGTATTAAGAAGGGTGTAAGACAAGGCTGTAGCCTTTCGCCCCTATTCTTCAATCTATACATCGAGGAAGCAATGATGGAAATAAAAGAAAGATTCAGGAGTGGAATTAAAATACAAGGTGAAAGGATATCAATGATACGATTCGCTGATGACATTGCTATCCTGAGTGAAAGTGAAGAAGAATTAAATGATCTGCTGAACGGAATTAACAGTCTAATGAGTACACAGTATGGTTTGAGAGTAAATTGGAGAAAGACGAAGGTAATGAGAAGTAGTAGAAATGAGAACAGCGAGAAACTTAACATCAGTATTGATGGTCACGAAGTCAATGAAGTTAAGGAATTCTGCTACCTAGGCAGTAAAATAACCAATGACGGACGGAGCAAGGAGGACATCAAAAGCAGACTCGCTATGGCAGAAAAGGCATTTATGGCCAAGAGAAGTCTACTAATATCAAATACCGGTCTTAATTTGAGGAAGAAATTTATGAGGATGCACGTCTGAAGTACAGCATTGTATGGTAGTGAAACATGGACTGTGGGAAAACCGCAACAGAAGAGAATCGAAGCATTTGAGATGTGGTGCTATCGACGAATGTCGAAAATTAGGTGGACTGATAAGGTAAGGAGTGAGGAGGTTCTATGCAGAGTCGGAGAGGAAAGGAATATGTGGAAAACACTGATAAGGAGAAGGGACAGGATGATAGGACATCTGCTAAGACATGAGGGAATGACTTCCATGGTACTAGAGAGAGCTGTAGAGGGCAAGAACTGTAGAGGAAGACAGAGATTGGAATACGTCAAGCAAATAATTGAGGACGTAGGTTGCAAGTGCTACTCTGAGATGAAGAGGTTAGCACAGGAAAGGAATTCGTGGCGGGCCGCATCAAACCAGTTGTAGACTGATGACAAAAAAAAAAAAAAATTGTTTTAATGTTTAATGCATCATTTGCTAGGACTTTCAAAGTTTTTTTTTTTTTTTTTTTTTTCTTAGGCCGCAAGTTTATGCGCCTTAGAGGGACAATTCTTGTTGCATGTATTTTAGTAGGTTATAATACTTCGAAAACAAGCTCGTGTTTACATACGTGAGGTTTAGCAGCCAACCGCTCTCGCCTTTCTTCCACCAATGTTTCCCGTCCCGGGCTACGGTTAAGTTTATAATAAGGTTTCCGCCTCGTGACGTGATTTGAGACAGGATGTCGGTAGCCCGCTGAACTTCTTCACTATCAAGTGTAGGTGGGGGACAGTTGCCTTGGCCAGTTACCTCATTATCTCATAGCAACTTTCCACAACTGTTTTGTAGGCAATGCCAGGGTGTTATCTGATGACTTGCGTTTTTACTCGTTTTACTTAAAAATTACTTCTCTTTTCATCAGGCTATCATTGTATGGAAGATGAACATGATATGAGTGATACGATACTGAGTGAAGAGTTTGAAAGAGCACTGAAAGACCTGAGTCGAAACAAGACCCCAGGAATAGACAACATTCCATTAGAACTACTGATGGCCTTGGGAGAGCCAGTCCTGACAAAACTCTACCATCTGGTGAGCAAGATGTATGAGACAGGCGAAATACCCTCAGACTTCAAGAAGAATATAATAATTCCAATCCCAAAGAAAGCAGGTGTTGACAGATGTGAAAATTACCGAACTATCAGTTTAATAAGTCACAGCTGCAAAATACTAACGCGAATTCTTGACAGACGAATGGAAAAACTGGTAGCAGCCGACCTCGGGGAAGATCAGTTAGGATTCCGTAGAAATATTGGAACACGGGAGGCAATACTGACCTTAGGACTTATCTTAGAAGAAAGATTAAGGAAAGGCAAACCTACGTTTCTAGCATTTGTAGACTTAGAGAAAGCTTTTGACAATGTTGACTGGAATATTCTCTTTCAAATTCTAAAGGTGGCAGGGGTAAAATACAGGGAGCAAAAGGCTATTTACAATTTGTACAGAAACCAGATGGCAGTTATAAGAGTCGAGGGACATGAAAGGGAAGCAGTGGTTGGGAAGGGAGTGAGACATTGTTGTAGTCTCTCCCCGATGTTATTCAATCTGTATATTGAGCAAGCAGTAAAGGAAACAAAAGAAAAATTCGGAGTAGGTATTAAAGTCCATGGAGAAGAAATAAAAACGTTGAGGTTCGCCGATGACATTGTAATTCTATCAGAGACAGCAAAGGACTTGGAAGAGCAGTTGAACGGAATGGACAGTGTCTTGAAAGGAGGATATAAGATGAACATCAACAAAAGCAAAACGAGGATAATGGAATGTAGTCGAATTAAGTCGGGTGATGCTGAGGGAATTAGATTAGGAAATGAGACACTTAAAGTAGTAAAGGAGTTTTGCTATTTGGGGAGCAAAATAACTGATGATGGTCGAAGTAGAGAAGATATAAAATGTAGACTGGAAATGGCAAGGAAAGCGTTTCTGAAGAAGAGAAATCTGTTAACATCGAGTATAGCTCTGAGTGTCAAGAAGTCGTTTCTGAAAGTATTTGTATGGAGTGTAGCCATGTATGGAAGTGAAACATGGACAATAAATAGTTTGGACAAGAAGAGAATAGAAACTTTAGAAATGTGGTGCTACAGAAGAATGCTGAAGATTAGATGGGTAGATCACATAACTAATGAGGAAGTACTGAATAGAATTGGGGAGAAGAGGAGTATGTGCCACAGCTTGACAAAAAGAAGGGACCGGTTAGTAGGACATGTTCTGAGGCATCAAGGGATCACAAATTTAGCATTGGAGGGCAACGTAGAGGCTAAAAATCGTAGAGGGAGACCAAGAGATGAATACACTAAGCAGATTCAGAAGGGTGTGTGTTGCAGTAAGTACTGGGAGATGAAGAAGCTTGCACTGGATAGGGTAGCATGGAGAACTGCATCAAACTAGTCTCAGGACTCAAGACCACAACAACAACAACATCATTGTATGTCTGTGCCTTGGGGCGTGATCCGCAGGTTGCTTATAAAAGGAGTGTGGTTAGCAACGTGTCGAGTCTGTCCCAGGTAATTTCGGGTCCGTTCGTCCGGACGACATCGACCGAAGTGTGATGGTTTCATATCAAGGAGCTGTAATTGTTTTTGTTTTATTTTAATGAACCTCTTTTAGGTAAATATCACTTACTTGTTGCATTTAAGTCAAAACATTCAAGAAATGTTTGTGGACTACCTATGTGACGTCCGTTTTCTCAGAACCTTTGATGCGGTTGTTACGTGAATTCAATTTCTGAAATATTATCTTGCTTCTCTTATTAAAATTTTCCATAAATATTTCAAGAATAGTAACCAGCAACACACAAATTTGTTATATTTGGAAAGAGAATAACATTTGTTGTAAATTTAAATTGTCGTACTTCATGGTCCCATGAATGACTTTAGGGGAGTTGAGAGCAAGTATTTGAATTAATGCTGTTACCTTTTGTTATTTGATCTCCCTAAAATATCTAATTAATTGTTGATCGACTATCAATAATTGTTTTCAAGTAATTATAATTAAATTAACAGTTTTGTCTTAATATGTCAAGGAGCTGTTGGCCTAATTATGAAAATTATTTTGCTGGCAAGTGTTAATAAAGTCTTCATACGAATGATGTTAAACACTTATTTGGCCCGGTACTTCAACTCCCAGGCAACCTTACACGAGTAGTGTGTACCATTTTGCGAGAAAGGGGGTAATCAGGAGGAGCAATGCCTGGAGAATACGGCGAATGGTGTATGACATCTCATTTTCCAAACGTGTTTTGAGAGATATTGAAACATGGCGTGCTGAAAAATCACCTTTTTTATGTCAATCGCTATATTGTCTCCGGTTGTCTCCCAGTGTTCGGTTCAGATGCACCAATTGCTTTCGATAACGATCATCTGTGATTGTTTCCGTCGGTTTCAGTAGCTTTGGAAAATCTTGTCTGTTCCAACACCATGCCGGCCTTAGACGTCATGGGTGTGTGATGTCCTTAGGTTCGTTAGGTTTAAGTAGTTCTAAGCTGTAGGGGACTGATGACCTCAGATGTTAAGTCCCATATTGCTTAGAGCCATTTCTTAGACGTCAAAAATCACCGTTCTTAAAGCGGTTAGACCATTCTCTGCACAGTCTTTCATTAAAAGATTCCTCACCATAGGTCTTACCAAGCATTTTATGAGTCTTAACCGCATATTTCTTGATGTTGAAGCAGGAAAGTAAAGCTTCCCGCAAATGAGGAACACTGGGCTCGAGAGTTCACATGTTCTATCGAGAATAACTTCGTGATGCAATATTTTCAAGGCGTTATGTTTATAAAGGCCTAAACGTATTGTCCGACACTTACTACCTATCATCTGCACCTCCACTTGCGGCCACTTTCGTCTATTGCATAACGGTGGAAGCAAAGTTGTAGACCTAACAACTGATTCTTTCGTTATTGCTTGGTAGTACAGCTTCATATTACAAAGGTAAAGTACCAAAATTGTGGATGTTTTTTAGTATTAATTTATTTCGTTAACCCGATTTCGGCTTAGGGAAGGCCATCATAACGCTGTAACTGAATACTCTCATCAAAGAGGATACAGTACTGGCGAACAACGTTCAAAACGGTATTATACATGGAGAGTGAGGTGTTACTACACATAGTGAAATGTTAATATAACTGAAGATGTTAGAGCTTAACAGTAAATCAGTAAATACATGTAAAGAAAACACATCATAAATACATTAAGAATATACATCGAAAAAACAGTGTGTGTGTGTGTGTGTGTGTGTGTGTGTGTGTGTGTGTGTGTGTGTATGTGTGTGTGTGATTGTGACCTTGTCTAAGGGAGACTATCTCACTACTTACCTCTAATAGCACCTTGTTTCAGTTCTGTGGATGTCCGGACCTCGACAGACCACACCCCGATTGCAGGAACAGTAAGGTTCAAATGGTTCAAATGGCTCTGAGCACTATGGGACTTAAACTTCTGAGATCATCTGTCCCCTAGAACTTAGAACTACTTAAACCTAACTAACCTAAGGACATCACACACATCCATGCCCGGGGCAGGATTCGAACCTGTGACCGTAGCGGACGCGCGGTTCCAGACTGTAGCGCCTAGAACCGCTCGGCCACGGCGGTCGGCGAGTAGTAATGAAAAGGTCCGTTTTTTCACTGCCTCGTGATGGCTGGGTGTTGTGTGCTGTCCTTAGGTTAGTTAGGTTTAAGTAGTTCTAAGTTCTAGGGGACTGATGACCATAGATGTTAAGTCCCATAGTGCTCAGAGCCATTTGAACCATTTTTGAAAAGGTCCGTTGACTGCCTCACTGTCAAAGGTAGGTGCTGTCGCAACCCTATTCGTCAGAAGTTTGGATTACCCTTTTGGTTATTTACCAACAGTCATTTACCGACACAATTCTCCATGTCCAGGTCCGGACACGACTTTCCCGGTCAGTATCAAGTACTGCTTGTTGTTCGATTGGGCTCTTGTGCGCAGACATCGGCAGTAGTGGTACCTGGCAAGCCCTGAGATGAGTTTGTGAGAGGATCTCCCTACTGCTTCAAGACCGACGGGCTTTGCAGCAGTCCATTGACAGTTGCCAACATACTTCCACCACTTCACGGACAGTAATTAGTTGAGGCATCGAGGGATCAAGTGTGGTAAGTGACACTTTCTAAATTCTGAGAAAATTAAGATCAGAGTTTAAATGTTCAAATGTGTGTGAAATCTTATGGGGCTTAGCTGCTAA